>NC_087218.1:71348932-71378932 GCF_015104395.2 Macrobrachium nipponense | reverse complement strand
CATGTGCACATAGATGCCTATAAAAATACACGTACATTCATACAATTTCATTTATTTAGGATTATCTGGAATCACAATGTCGATGTGTGTAATTGGCAAATGCTTACATACATACATTCATGAATAAATAACTTGATCACGAAATAATTAAGACGTGATGTTATGCATAAATAAAGGTAATGCCAAGGGGGACTATGAAAAACGAGAACTGCCTAGATCTTACTAGGGGAAGAGTAAAGGGTCGTTAAGACCGAAAGATCTCTGCAGTTTTCGTCTTTCATTTTCCTCTGTGGCATTACCTTTATCTATATAGTACATACATACATACACACACACACATATTTATATATATATATGTATGTATTGTATGGTAGTATGTATGTATGTATGTATGTATGTATGTATGTATGATGTATGTATGTATGTATAATAGATGATATATAATATATAGATATATATATCTATATATATATACATATATCTATCTATCTATCTATCTATTATATATATATATATATATCATATAGATATACTATATCTATATATATATATATATATATATATGATTATATATCGATATATATAGAGATATATATATATATATAGATATATTCTATATACATATATCTATATATATATATATATATATATATATATATATATCTATATATAGATATTATATCTATATATAGATATTTATTATATAGATATATACATAATATATATATATATATTATCTATCTATCTATCTATATATATATATATATAATATATATATATGTATATATAATAAGATACATACAATATTATATATATATATATAATTAAATACAGAAAACGCAGAAAAAGTAAAATACTACTGCTGCTGGCTAAGAGATAACACGTGATACAAAAATAGATATGACAACGAAGATGGGTACTGTAGAAGCAAGAGGGGAATAATAACAAAAACAACTACTCGACAAAACCAGCTAAACGCGCAGAACCCAACAACACAAGAGAAGGGAGAAACACTCCCGTGGGTGAGCGCGACGGTGCGCAAACACAGACCCACACGAACACACACTCATAATAAGCCCTGGTTTTCCCAGGTGAACGCGGCAAAAAAAAAAAAAAAAAAAAAAATGCAGGGATGGACCATGACATCTGATATACTTCGCCTCTTCCGATCTGTGTTTGTTCGTCTTAGAAACAGTCTAGCCTACTGTTTTTAGCAGCAGGATTTCTAGGTGGCCTTGGAGAGTCATAATTATGTAATAAATAAAGGGTTATTCGTAAAGTTTGGCATGACGTCACAATACGCCTCGTCTCTTACCGTCAGTGCTGTTCGTCCCATGAATGTTTTGGTTAACCGTTTTTGTGGACAGATTATGTAATATGAATGGCTTTTTGTAAAGTTTACTGAGGCGAATCTAATAGTTCTCATCTTCGTATCGGTATGTGATAATTTGGGGCTGTTTAATTTTTTTCCCCTTTTTTTATGGTTTTGCCAAGGTAATTGCTATTCAGCCGTACGTGAAGAACAAGGGTATTTGTATAAGCTTTTAATATGTGTTATCTTCTGTTTATGAAGTATCTGCATTGACTTGCGCTTGCGGCTGTGCTTCCCAAAGTTTCTAGTACAATGAAGCAACATTATGCGTGAATGTGGTCTCCGCTGAAAATTAATTTTTTTAATAATTATCATATGCATGAAATGAAACCGTCATGACACACATTCTGCAAGCTATGGGCACGTACAGAAAAGCAGACCTGCACTATCAGCCACCCCCTCTCTCTCTCTCTCTCTCTCTCTCTCTCTCTCTCTCTCTCTCTTTTAAAGATTCTTCTTCAACACAACTATAGAATTATGGATCTTGTTCTTACCCATTTTTTCAACGTGCGCACATCCCAATAAAAAAAAGCGAATCTCGTCAATCTAGAGAATTAATCGACTTATTTGTTTGTTTGCTTGTTTGCCTGTATTCTTTTACGGGCGCTGGAGACTAACCAATCTGTATCTTTATTGTACACACACACACACACACACACACACACCCTCTCTCTGGACATCTTCAACAATCAGTAAATTAAAACCAACGGTCTCACCGTGATGAGAAAGTAGAAGAAGGTCTCAGCAAAAATGAATATGGATGAGTGCCTAATCCTTCCTTAATTGTAGATTTACGTGAAAAATCCAAAAAATCTTCTTCCACTGTTTTCTTGCAATCACAAACGGATGCCATACATTCTCTCTCTCTCTCTCTCTCTCTCTCTCTCTCTATTGCAAGGACAACTAATAGAAACATTTAAAATACTGAAAGGCATAACAAAAGTAGACAGTATCCTTTTTACGTTAAACGAAAACCAGACAAGAAATAATGGATGGAAACTAGAACTGAAGAGATACAACAAATCCCACTGGAACTTCTTTCCATACAAGATATATGACACATGGAATAAACTGCCACCAGAAGTTGTAAACAGCAACAGTGTGGAAGAGTTTAAAAGAAAACCAGACAAAATTATTAGAACACTGTGAATAAACGGTAAAACCTGCTCCTATAGATAAGTGAGCACACAATGTCTCCTCGGATGGACTAACAAGTCTTTGAGAAATCCCAATCCTTGTAACTCTTTGTAACTCTCTCTCAAACACACACACACGCACACATACATACAGATACATTTATACAAAGCTATGTTTCATCAACATTTTAACATCAAGAACATATTACAAAAAGGAAAAAACAGTGATCTATTCCCAGTAATCAACCATGGCAGGTTTTTATTCAAGCCTTTTGAACTACTAACAACGATGAAGTTGTTGGCTTTAACGCATATTAGCCAAAGCCACTGGCAATCCACTTCGATTTATTATAGGCGATAACACATTCAAGTCACTAAACGAAAAGCTGTCGGGATTACAGCAAGATAAAACAGAAGACGAGTGATTCGTGGTATTAGAGCCACTAATAAAAAAATGAAGACTATCAATTTGTAGGTCGGCAGAGCAGAACCAGAAAAAAAGATTGTTCTTTGGCACGTGTACAAAGAAAAAAAAATAAAGCTCTCTACATGTGGAAGAGTCGGAATAATACAAAATATACAATGAAAAATATAACTTTTAAGTAAATTTAAGCAAACAAGCAGTAGCTTGAAAAAAGAATATACAAATTAACTTTAAAGCGAGCACCTAAATAATGGGCAGTCACCAGCAGCGAATCAGTGTAGACAATTCTGAGAGAGAGAGAGAGAGAGAGAGAGAGAGAGAGAGAGAGAGAGAGAGAGTCTACGGGTTTACAACTCCACATTCGGCAAATAATCACTGGGGACTTGTGGAGAGGTCGCAGCAGTTCGTCAACAATACAACGCAGAAACAATAGAAGGGTCCGTTCATCCGTAACTAATGCGAATACGCACACGCATGCGCTAAGCCATGCATGAGCAAAATGCTAAATACTTAGCTTTTCTCCTTTACAGCCTCGCAAATGCATTTAATTTTGCAGCCCAGCAATCCGCAAGAATTTTCTTGAGGGGTTTATCAAGAAATCACCACCATCATTTGATATTTTTTTATTTTTTTTTAACCTTTCTAACAGCCTTGAATAATAAGTCTTCTCTTTTTATTCAATTCTCAATTTTATATACGATAAATTTCTTTCTCAACCGAGTTGTCTTTCAATTTTCCTATTCTAAACCTGGGTATCGGATTGGCGAGAGAGAGAGAGAGAGAGAGAGAGAAGAGAGAGAGATGAACATATCTCCTTCCGTCTTCAGTAGTAAAATAAAATAACTGCTGTCATTGTTACTGCCTATAGGTCAGCGGAACGTACGCCTGAGGGAGATCACAGTAGCTAAAATTTAGATAACTGTCTAAAAATGAAATGAACTTACGTACAGCTGGGAATACTGTAAACAAAACCAAACTTAGGTAGCCTTCCGAATATAGTTAGTTACGTGATACATTTCACAAGTTGTCAGGAAAAGTCTTTAATGCGTTCTTGTTACAAAGAAATCGCCCGCCTAACTCTTTGTGATTTATATTTCATCCATCCATTCTATAATCAAATAAACGGTTGCATTGAAAAATTACTGATTATGAAATCATTCCATAATAAATATATAAATATATTGATGAATTAACACAAACATTGAGAGGTAATGGAATTCGATAAGAGAGCAGAAGTGAAACTCATTAAGATTTTTAATTAATGCCGTAGATAAGCACATAATATAACAGTGCTACACATAAAATTAACCCAGGATAGTTCTCGGCAATTTTCATTTAGCATTAGAGAACTTAGAGAGGTATATATTTGCAATAAAATACGCTTTTAAAATAACACACACACACACATAATATATATATATATATATATATATATATATAATATATATATCTATAAGTACATACATATACGTATGTGTATTATGTATATATACATATACATACATACATACATACATACATACATACATACATACATAAACATACACACACACATACATACAGATTTCCTCAAGGGCCCAGATGACAAATGAAAATGAAAATGGTCCTGCGGAATTCTTGTTGTATTTTGTACTTATTTATGAGCATTAATTTCAAACTATCTATCTTGATTTGTCGCGCTTTACTTTCGATATCTTATTTGAATTTCATTACTCTCAACATTTGAGTTAATTGTATTCAATTTCTCATTCTATAAAAAAATTAATATAATAACCTCTTTCCATCAATAAAAACACACACACACACACACACAACACACACACACACACACACATATATATATATATATCTATATATATATATATATATATATATATTTATATATATATATATATATATATATATATATATATATATATATATATATATAATATATATTATAATATATATAGAGAGAGAGATAGAGAGAGAGAGAGAGAGAGAGAGAGAGAGAGAGAGAGAGAGAGAGGTCACTCTCATTCGTTATTTTTAATGTACAGAATGCATGACACCCACACGAGATTATCGTTTGATCTTGAAGGTGACAATGATGACAAAAACTTGTCAGTTTGCTTAATTTCCGAGGATATGCCGCTGTAAAATCTTCGTCTTTCATTTGTGAAAGTAATTTTTTTTCTGAATGTTGAACTTTACATTTTTTCATATATTCCCAAATGCCTAAGTCAAACTCACTTTCCCTAAAATATTCCCAGTATAATAGCTCTATTTTTTTCTGAGAGTTTTCACTTGGGTGGGATAAAATAAACCCAATTACCAAGCTAAACATACATTCGTTTTGAATGATAACTAAAGGTAAAATAACGTGTTATTTTTTCTTAAATAGATGTCCTTATATAATAAAGATATATGGTTATCAAATCATCTGTGATAGAGCTACAAGGATAATAATAATAAGGTGCCACCAATAAGAAAATGCAGCAATTACCAACAGACTGTCAATAGAAAAAAAAGGCTAAAGAATAAATAAAAATTGTTGAAGTTCGATGTTTTAAGGCCAAGTCTAATCTGAGATGCTTTTAAAGAGTAATAACCATTTTGAAAAATTACGAAGACCTTGATCCCATACTCCTATAAATACCATGTATTTAAATGCAAGAACTGAACTACGTTTCTATTGCAGTGAATTGACTTCATTATGACACCAGTCCAGGAAATCCCTGAAATAATATCACATACCATTCGTTCGAATGGGTTGCCCAATGACTGTCCTTCTGACGATGTCGAAACTTCGATTCTTTCCCTCCAAAGAGGAAGGAAAGAATCGAACCAAAAATCAATATGAGCATCATTTTCTTCTTCCGTCGGCCTTCATTCGGAAAGTGGTAATAAATCATGCATGAATTACGGCGTCAATGAATGTAATTTAATAAACACGACTGAGAAAAATGTGTCTTTTCATTCGTGAATGCGGAAAGGAGAAGACCTTCTTTACTTAACGGAATGATGAAAGAGGTATTTGTGTAATTGAAAGAGGCCTCTGTTAAACTTACATTAGGATTGCGTTATAGGACATGAGGTGTAACACAGCAAGACTGCGTTCAACCTTTTATCAATCATTTTCTGCAAGAGAAACTCAAAATCCGCCTCTCGCAACACAAGCCTATGTCACTCTTCCAAGGAAAATGAAATTAAAGCTATGTCACGCTTTGAGTCATTTTCATGTCGCTATTTGAGAGGGAGATTAGGGCCGAAATACAATGCAACAATAAAAGAGGCCTGGCATTCCTCTCCCCATCGCCTTATCTCTTAACTAGTCTTAAGCCAACATCACTCTACCTCTCACCAGTCCGGTCGAAACTGGAATGACCCAGTCATGGAAAACCTGCTGTTGAAATTATCCTTGACTTTTACGATGGTTCTTTCTGCGTGAGTGAAAAAGGCCCTCTAACCATGCTGTTAAACAGTTTTAAATATGCCGATGGCCAGTTTTAAAAGGCTTCTTGGTCTGCCAGGAATGTTTATACAGAAACTTAATGATGTCTCGATTTGGGAATGAAGATATTATGTTCATGTTTTTCTTGCGTAAGCTCAAAGAAATTTGTCTGCGTGTTTGAAGTTAGATGAGAGGATAAATGTTGATGCAAAACAATGATGATGCAGGCGTCATGCTATACGTACGTACGTACACACACATGTATATATGCATGTATGTGAGACATTGTCAAGGAACGTTCCTTGACAATGTCTTAGTAAAGACGAAGGCGCTTGGATTTTTGTCTACCATTTTCCGGTGGTATTCGCTTATTTAATGAAGTCACGTGCATCTACTGTGATTTTTAAGCATGTATGTATGTATATATAATCGCCTGCAGCTCCGCGCAATGCAAAGGGGCTGCACTGAAATTTTGCCAATCATCTTGACTACACATTTTTTTTCCGTCTCCTAATTCTTATCTAGGCAAGTCTGGGTCTCCCTTCTCAAAGAACTCAGCTGACGGAATTGTTGTCCAAGGCAGTTCAGTATTCCATTACTATCTCGTCTGCATTTGAAACAAAGCATACACGTACAAAACAACACACGTATACATACTTAAAAAGACCAATAAAAGAAGCGAGGAAACAAGAATGAGCCACTCTCCTTTGGCCTAATCCCATCAGCTTTCGACTCGTCCAAGATGATGGCCATTGTATACAGGCCGAAATATAGTGGATCATTCATATGTCTTTGTTTCCTTTCTTGTTCTTTTTAATAAAAATATTAAACTCTTACAGTACTGAACGGCTAAATGCAGACACACACATACAGACATATATATATATCATATATATAGTATATATATATATATTATATATATATATATATATATACTATATATATATTAAAATATATATATATGATATATAGATATATAGATATATATACATATATATATATGTTATATATATTATTATAATATATATATATATATATTATATTATATAACTATAATAATATAATTATATATGTATATATAATATATATATTATCATTAGTATTAATATTATATATATAATATTATAGTATATTATATATATATGTATATATATACTTGTATATATAGACACACACACACATATGACTATATATATATATATATATATATTCTATAATATATTTATATATATATGTATATGTTGTATATAAGAATATGCCACGAAGGAAAGTGACACAACGGAATGGTTTGCTAGGACTTTCGACACACGATCCTTTTCTAGTAGACTTGGTTGTTTCACTTTCCATTCGTGCATTTGCCTTTATCTATACATTCATCACGTTCCAATTCTTGTCGTGTTGATTTACTTATACAATACCATTTGCCAATCCATAAACACAAACACACATACATATAAATATTATATCACATATATATAAATATATATTATATAATACTATCTATATATATATATATATGTTATATATATATATATATGTATATATATTATATATATATATATATATATATATATTTATATTTATGTGTGTATGTATAAAGTAAGTTACAAATGTCCTGTAATATCCAAATTTCGCTCTACCTCGAATTTAATTTATTTAAAGGACATTTGTAGTTTAATGCATGTAAATGAATCACGGTGATATGATATATATATATATATCTATATAAATAATATATATATGATATATATATATATAGATATATTTATATATTATATATACTATTATAATATTATATATATTATTATATATATATTACAAATGGAAGACAGTAATTGGCGTTGAAAAGCGGACACGAAGAAATATACTTTTCAACCTTATATTGCTTCACCAGATTAGTGTATCTCAAATTTCTGTGATACGTATTGCAAAGAGAGCAAAGTTTACCAAACTCAAAATGCCCAATTATCTGTTTACGAAATTGTGAAGGAAATATTCATTCTATTCTCTGACGTTTCTGGAACTTTGAATGAGGGCTCATTACAGTTTAATGAGGGTCAATTTGTTTAAGTAATAGTTCAATAACTTATAAAGAGTATACCGAGTGAAGATTCCACTTGACTTCAGATGCCAAATCGGTATGATTGGACCTGGTAACTTGTGTAGAATATATTCCTTCAACACACACGCACATACACACACACAATATATATATCTATCTATATATATATAATATATACTATAATGTAAATTATATAATATTTAATAATAATATAATATTATGTATTAATACATCCAAGTATTTATAATGGAGAAACTATTCTTTACCACTAGAACAAGATAGATGGAAGAGGAAAATGGGAGGGACGTAAAAGGCGGTATATTGATCATAACGACGCTCATTTATAATACATAAATAAAAAACTATATACATATATACACAAATAAATAAGTATATATATACTATATATAATATATATATATATATATATATATATATATATAATAGAGAGAGAGAGAAATGGCTTCGTTTACATTTAACGAGACCTTGAAAGAAAAAAAGGCCCAGAATAAGAAAAAATGAACAAATAAAATTAAAAAATATAGAGGATTCCTAACCGGTTTTTACTCGACAGAATGAACATTAAAGGCCCGTGGTTGGCTGCAGATATTAGCCCGCGGCGTCTTTGGGGAAGACGAAAGAAAACAAATCCAAGTACGCCGTTTCCATTACCAAGATGGTCACTGGTGACCATAATGGGATTAATAATCATTAGAAGTAAAAGCGAGATACGATGACGACGAAAACAATCATAGATATTATCGATCTTTCTCTCCCTCCCTTCTTCATGAAAGTACACAGATAATAGCATGTGACCTCAGTCTCTTTTGACTTAACATAATCCAACTCCAATCCATAAGTAATCCACCAAAGAGCAGCGGATCAAAGCCTGAATTCTGAGCTACCTCCAAGAGACACGTGTCTATACCTGGACAGGAGCGGGAACAAAAACGAAGTTTCCGGAATGGAAGTTGACTTGCCAAGTAACGCAGCTGCCAAAAATTGAATTGCCAAAAATTGTACAATGGTCGGCCAGTGCGGAGCAATGTGGGACAATCGGACGTAATCTTTTATGGCCTGTGATGAAAGGGGGACGACTGTTTACAACTGTTTCAGTTTTTTTTATTTGCATAAACAAATATTCTGATAAAAGGCGACATTGATCATGTTGCGGAAACGGGTATTTAAGCAATAATGCAAGAGCATGAGCAGTCACATTTTTATAGTGACTCAGAGGGTATATTAATAAACTCTCTCTCTCTCTCTCTCTCTCTCAGACATGCTAGGCATGCCCGCAATGCCTCTACGTGATAAAACATTAATCAAAACCAACACACCTATGGCTCATAAGAATGAAATATACAGTAACGTCACTTAGAACGTAGGAAAAGCTTGTATGTATGCATGCACGTAAGGCTATGTGTTTTTGAGCAACAGTGCTCCTAAAATGAGCAAGCCTGCAATGTCTATAAATAGAAAAGTTTTATCATCCTTTCATAAAAGACGTTAAGCGATTCCGAGCACGTTCCGTTGCCTGTGATCAACCAGACAAAATAACAACATGTGCTTCGAATAAACAATTTAGTTAAGCACGGGAACCAATTAGGGCGATATTGCATCGGAAAAAAAATGGGGTTCTGTTGTAAGCGGTATTTACGCCAATATCTTTATGATGGCTTGAAGTTTATTTTCCGGGACCAGGTTCTGTGACATAACAAATGAGCTTGACTATGGTACTGAAAAAATTGGGATAAGTGGCTCCAAACTTGACTGACTGACGTGGAATTCGAGCCAAGAAACAAATAGGTTGTATGATAAAACGGTATGTTCCTTATACTTCCAAAATTTAGCCCCGACTTCTTCAGTTCAAAATCGATATAGTAATATTTTAGTGGGGGATAGGTTGCCAATCTCAAATCTGAAAGCAAAATTGCAATTTTAGACAACAGACAAAATGGCCATCATTCAGCTAATGAAGATGCTTAGAGAGTCATTCCCAGAAGATTGGGTAAAAATGAGGGCTAATCAAGAAACAAGTGATTATTTCCATACAAGCACATTCAAAATGTGGATACTTACCTAAAATTAAACGAGGAAAAAATAACAAAACAAATTCCGTCCAATATTGTTAAAAATAAGCTCAATTAAACGATTGAATGGACTAAATTCGATAAAAAAAATGATTAAGTATGGCTGTCGATGGTCAAAATGCTAACAATACATTTGACTGGAATACCATTATTTGTTATATAGATAGTAGATGGATAGATAGATATACATACTATAAATATACTGAACTGCAAAAAGGTGTAAAAACTGTTGAGTCCTTAGCGTTGGGGGTATAATACTTTTTATAACAAAACTAAAATCAAGTGATATATCACTAACGATGTAAAAAAACAGAAATAATTATTGCTCTTGTGGTTACAACGACAATTAGAAAAACTAAAATAAACAATTACCTAATACTATATCATCATAATAAAACTATCATTTTCATACAGAGAAAAGCACCAACTTCTTAATCTTTGTTACATCCATGAATATGATTTTCGTTTTTTTTTTTATCCGTGTACAGCATAATCATGTAACAGCGCTAACATTTCCTATTTTCTATATCAAAGCAAAATAGAATATTGTTCCGTATTTGAACGAACGCAAGGACTAACTATTCTTCTTAATGTGGATGTCAACTCTTCAGAAATTTATGTACCGTTTGTCACACAAATGATCACAACCTACGAGAAAGCGAGAGACTTTCGAGCCCAACTCATCAATAAGCTTGCCAATATTTTTTTTTTTTTTTTTACCGAAGAGACTAAGGACACCAAAACGGCCCAAATTTAGCCCAGGTACAAACAGAAGAAAAGGAAGAAGAAGAAGAAGAAGAAGAAGGAGAAGAAGATGAGGTGTTGGAAGGGTTAATGAAAAAAAGGACCTCCACTGTGGCTGTAAAAACTCAGGAAAGACCCAGGGCGGTAGCTGTTTTAGAAACCGGATGTTGTTGCTTATGTTGCCAGGTTCTGCATGTGGCTAAATATATACATGAATACATACACAGGCATACAATGCATAAGTTCGAATGTGGAAGCGACTATTGTCCTGTCTTTTCTCTGCAGCCAATCACTTTTACGAGAAACGGCTCACTGTAACACAATACATTATTTTATTAATCTTTTCAGTGCATTGCAAAACCCGTGTACTGTAATTAGTTTTAGAATCGTATCGCCAACTGTGTCTGCAATTAAAATAACTTAAATGCACCAGACGTCACGCCACATATTCGCATACACAGCAGAGAGAGAGAGAGAGAGAGAGAGAGAGAGAGAGAGAGATAGAAATCATACACGGATGCACACGGGTTATATTACCGGGGAAAACCATCAATGCCAAAAGGGACATTACAGCAGATACGTAAACTTAACGAGTAAAAAGATATGAGTGTGTGACCTCGCTGTATGGTTACTGTAAAGACTACAGAGCTAGAAGAGATGAGGATATGTAACAGGTGCGGAATCAAAGGAATAAATCCGGATATAAGCCCATGGAATTAGTGTATGCAGTTACATGTAACGAACAGATGTCAACGTTATGTTAGGGAATTGGTATACCTCGAAGTATTAGGAGCAGGTACGGTACCAAAGCAGAGAAGAGTTAAGGATTCCAAGCTAATCCATTTCCGTATAACGAATAAGCCTACGAGTAAATTCAAGAAAAAGAGAATGAATGTAGCATGAAAATAAGGAATGAGAGAGGTCAAGCCATAAAGTAAAATATAATTTCTGAAATGTTTACGAAAGCATTTCATTCCCCCCCCACACACACAAAGAATAGAGATATTCAAAGATAATTATTTTTACGTACGAAAGCATTTCATCCCCCACCCCCATATAATAGAGATATTCAAAGATCATTATTTTTACCAAAGTGCTTAAAGATCGGATTATTTGAATCAGTCATTTCCACCCCAAAATGAGAGATATTCAAAGATCGGATCCATTGAATCAGTAGAAATTGTGAAGATGCAACTTGTTTCGTCAGATATACTCAAAATAAGAGATAAGAAAATGATGTCTACACCATTTCTTACGTCGCGTTCACGAAATGAATAAATGCAAATATATTCGTACAAGCCCTCTTCACTACACAGAATCTGGGTGCATGAAATAGTAAACAAAATTTGCAATCTATCTGGTAAGAATGTGGAATCAAAGGGGATAGTGAAAAAAAATACAATTAATTACAGGTAATACTGATCACTTAAGATAAGTTGATTAACATGATTTTTGGAAATAATCATAAAACATGAAAACCATATCAGACATTCTTAACCTAAATCTGGATGTGATCCTCACCAGAGGGTGTTTGAAATATTTCAAAAAAACATAAAAATAACGAAATTGAGAAATAATAAAACACAAATAGCACAGATACGAAATACGAAAATAGTAAGAAAATCAGAATAATAAGGATAAAAAAAGGAAATAAATAAAATACTTTGAATGCCAACCACCGACAGTAAAAATAACGAAAGGAAGTAAAGAGGTAAAAATATTGAGGATATGGAAGAAAATGAATAAAAATTAGAAGAATACAAAATAAGGAGAAATTAATAATATGTATACCAATGAAACCAAGGACGCCAGAATGACGAGAAAATAACCGTACTTGACCCACGGCAACGTAATGTGTACAAACAGGAAATTCAGAAAAGGATTACCCGTCATACACGCGAAAGTTCAAGTACTGCAAGTCAAGGAGTTATAAGTGGCAAGAGGGTGAAGGCAGTGACGATATACGACCATTTATTTGTACCTTCACTTTTTTCCATCAGGAGGATATGCCATCCGTACTCGGAAGATTTGTAAGAAACTCGATACATGATTCATTAGATGCCGAAGGACACTCTATCTGAAGTCCGGGTACGAAGGTATTGCTGTATGCTTTGCATTCCCTTGCGATCCCGTCTACGTAGGCGGAGAGAGCGGAGAGAGAGAGAGAGAGAGAGAGAGAGAGAGAGAGAGAGAGAGAGAGAGAGCACAAATTTACCATATCTACAATATTTGCTTTCTCCTTACTTTCTATAAGACTCGAAAGCACAACAACAAACAATCGACTGGCACAGGAGTCTTCAACTAATTCGTAGCTTCTACTGAAGAAGCAACACAGAGCTTAAGTGCGCCCAGATCGTTCTGTGCTTATAGTCTGGAAGTGAACCCAGGTCATTTGGCTCCTGAGCGGAGTACGCTCCCAAGCTACCAATTATACGCGTACACAATTTGTTCTTACTCATCATCAGTATTAACAACAACAATAATTACAATAAACACAAATAGAAAACGAAACACACACACACACACACACACACACACATATATATATATATATATATATATATATATATATATATATATATATATATATATAATATATATATATATGTGTGTGTGTGTGTGTGTGTGTGTGTGTGTGTATGTGTGTGTTTGTCCATGTGCGCTCACATATGCGTATAAAATTACCTTGCAAGGGCACTGGGTCAAAGGTCATTTTTCACGGCATTCATTACAAGTTACTCAGGTCATGGAAGCAAACCTGCAAGGACTGATGATGTTAGGCATTGGAATGAATAAATAGTCAAGAGACATGGCTCTGGACAGGAGAGAGAGAGAAAATATTAATAGACTACTTAACAAATTTTCATGACCTTCGATTATTCCTCATTAGGATTGTTTTTCCTGCTATATTATAACCTTTTACATAAACATCATTCTTTCTATCGCTTCTCTCATGGTCGGTATCCATATTCGGACACAATTTGTTCTAACAAGGATAAATTTTCTTTTCTTAGTGCTAAACTAGATAAAGGCGGTTAGTTGCCATCCCCGTCAGCCTCCTCCCTTGAAAATGAGGTTACCATTGTGTCCCACGTTCGCCAATGTATTTATGAGCCATTTTAAGAAACCATTTCTTAAAAGATGCCCTAAATTAATTCGCCACATTCCTTAAGTATGATATGTCGATGAAACGTGTTTATTGTTTAAAGGAAAATTTTACGCAAACATGTTTTTCCAGTACGTTCATACATTCAGTAGAAAATCACGTGTATTATGGAAATGCAATCAGTTAATAGATTAACATTTCACTACATAAATATTATACTTTCTAAATGAAGATTCCCCACAGGTTCCTGAAAAAAAGAACAAGACCTATACTGACTGACCTGGGTCCTGACTTGTTTAATAACTGTTCCATGATATTCAAGATTATTTCATCAGAGGCACTTTTATTCAAGGCCTAACCTCACGTTCAGATTGGCATAATGTCTTCAATCAAATTTTATTTCTTAAATAATTTCTTAAACAATTATTACCCTTTCCACTTCTCTGATAAATTATGAATAAGTTTTTACACAATATTTCCTATATAGCCCTGCCTAAAGCTTGGCTATACAGTCCGCGAACTTTGGACAATGTTCAAAGTTCTCGGACTTATTAATTTTTTTAAACTTCTGTAGTTTATGCTACACTGTAAAGGGTCTTGGTGAACGATCGGTTTGCCTATTTGTTTTTCATTTTAATCTAACTACATATCTTATTGATATACGGAATTTACAAATTCCAGTTTTGCCATACTTTCGTGTGTTTATGTATCTTTAATGATAGGAACGGATCCACGAAACCTTGGAACAAATATAGCAATGATTTCTAGCCTTCTTCTTGTCCTGTTCACTGTTAATCCTCTAAAAATCAACTACATATTTCTATAATAATAATAAAATAGCTAGGAGCCAAGTACGAACTACACATAATTGCAGTTAAAAAACTGACTGCTTATTTTACTGCGATAAAATAGCACCGATAGAAATAAACGATAAAATCATGTTGAATTATACATGAGTCACAACATTAGCTACGTCACTTACAAAGATATATTATCCACGGAACGAAATTTACTGCAAAAAAATTATAGATGTTACATCAAATAAACCCTGTGGAAAATTTCGGAAGGCTTCAACATACGTCGACGTAAATTATCAATAATCCAAACCTAATGTCGATTTAATTACTGCTCTTCGGACCAATTACCGCTATCAATGTCTCAGCTGATATACCATCATCTAAGATCAGCAAGCGATCATTTCTTCAATGCAAAGAACAACAAGGAAAGAGAATAAAAGGAAGGCGAATTCCTTTAGGGAAATTAAGTCTCAATTAAGAATATTGACAGCCATGAAGGTTGAATGGCTAAAACATGGAAATCATTGCGAATGTTTTTCACTCTTCCTTTGGTACCAAGCAACTCTGCAGATCCGGTTGGTAATGGTTAAATCGAACAGAATGGAGAATTTTCTTTATTGTTCCTGGATGTAATTATATAAGAAAGAAAGAGAGAAAGAGAGAGAGAGATTATCTGAATAATCTTTAGTGCACCATGATTTTTTGTTTGTTTGTTCGTATGGTGTTTTTACGTGCATGGAACCAGTGGTTATTCAGCAACGGGACCAACTGCTTTACGTGACTTCCGAACCACGTCGAGTCGAACTTCTATCACTAGAAATACACATCTCATACACCTCAGTGGAATACCCAAGAATTGCGGCTACCGAAGTGGCACGCCAACACCATACCGACCACGCCAATGAGGCGCTACAGCCCCAAAAAAATATAAAAGAGAGAGAGAGAGAGAGAGAGAGAGAGAGAGAGAGAGAGAGAGATCGTGTGAATGATTTTAGAGCATCAAGATAATATAACAGTAATTTAAGAGAGAGAGAGAGAGAGAGAGAGGAGGTACATGAAAGAAAAAGAAGACATTTAAGGGTCCATTTGTTATCATTAACCGCAAGAAACCAAGTTCTCAATCGCCATGTTCCTCGCCCACCCGTGGGTCGAAGTTCCTTGCGAGCAGACCAATGAGACCACTCTGTACGAGAGAGATCTTTTACAACTTGCTAATCTTACGAACGAAGAGGATTTCTCTCCGCAGGAAATCCTGAGATTACACGGTTCATTAACGCCTTCTTTCCTTCTCCTGCCATGCTTTGGAATGTTGTTCCTTTCTTCGTGGCTTAACCCTACTCTTTTTCCTTCACCCCTCCCTCTTTCCCGTTTCGTTCGAAAAGGAGAGGAAAGGAATACAAAATTTTAGGCCAAAGGCCACGCGCTGGGACCTATGAGGTCATTCAGCGCTGAAAGGGAAATTAAGAGTAAAAGACGAAAAATTTGTTAAGAATGGGAAGTAAGATGGAAGAAAGATAATATGAACTGAGAAACAGTAAAATGGAATGAAAGTGGGTGAAGCTAGGGGCCGAAGGGAGAGTGCAAAGAACCTGAAGTAATGCCTACAGTACACCTTGCGAGGTGCAAGCAGTAACAAACCCGCACCCCCACCCCCCGCAAGGGGTGTTTTGTTCGGGCCTGGGCTAGAAGGGGGAGTTCGGAAGTTCCACTCACTGGGTTATATGCTTGAAAGAAATTATTTCACAATTATTAACTCGGAAATTCTATTCTTACTTTGAAAACTGACTAACTTCTACATCGCTTTATGAAAATGAATATTAATTCATGTTAAGGATATCCCATTGTTCTGGGACAAAAATGAGCTAAATATCATTTGATAAAGACGACTACAAATAAGGCAGTGGCACAAATCTAAAAATATAACCTAAAACCAACAACCTAATTTCATGTCAAGCTCAAACAAAATGAAGTTACAAGCATAGTTTCTGATCTCTATACCACCAAAAACAGATATCCAGTTTTACAGATATTTAAACACCTTTTTCTTGCTTGAAGTTCACTGAACCAAATAAAAATTAACGCCCTAAATACTAAAGTCAACTCCAGGAGTCTAATATGCGAAACAAAAATATCATTGTCCACGTACCAAAGAAGCATAAACAAACTTAAAGAAACCGAAACGATTAAGAAGTAAAACGCAAAGAAACCGAAATGTAGAAACCTCACCCGATCCGACTCTGAACGAGAAAAAAAAAAAAAAAAAAAAAAAAAATCCCCATCGACCCCGTTATCTATCCGAACCTCATAACCCCTCGCAAACTAGTCACATACTCGGATCGCTCGCCTTTTAACGCGCCTTCTGAGATAACGCCGATCTGGAGTCGTTTGGGCGGCCCGTATCTCAGCCGTAAGTGGAAAACTCGCGTTTAAACATCTCCCTCACGACAGATCATCCTCCGTTAATTCTGTCTTCTTCTTCTTCTTCTGATCTCCGAGTTAAAAGGGCCTGCGAGGAAACCTCGACTGGATGAGGGAAGGTGTCGTCTGATTTATTGCATTAGCGAAGGTAACAGCAAGGAGAAAGAGAGTCTGCTGGTGAAATGTTATTTATTATGTTTGTGTGCTTTTTTAGGTACACTAATGAGCGTCTGTGTACACACACACATCTGCTTGTGTGCGCGAGGTTGCGTGTGCATGTGTATGTACGTGTGGAAGTGGCTGTGTGTTGTGTGCGTGTTTCTCTATCGCTTGAAAACACAAGGCGACCAACATAGCACGGGCCAAAGGCATTGAATAAAAGACGAAGGTTCAGAGCGCTTTTGTATTATTGTAACAATATTTTCCGGGCTTCATCTAGAAAATGTGTTGAAATAACATGAAAACATTATTCTTATATTTTACATTATTCCGGTGGGTAGCATCATATATACTTATATTATATATATATATATATATATATATATATATATATATATATATATATATATATATATATATATATATATATATATATATATATATATATATATCTACATATATATATATATATATATATATATATATATATATATATATATATATATAGTATATATATATATGTATACACACAAAGGTATTACATTACGCTTTGCATAGATAACAACCCCGTCACTAATATTAGAAAATAAAGCATTATTACTGTTGCACGAGGAGCGCTCAGTTATAATCATCAAGTATGATTATTTCATTAATCTTGATCAGAAGCACGATTTTAGTCTCCTAAAAGCTTTCTATTTTTTCTCATTTCTTCCCACAACGAGGGTAAAAATACCCACTACCCAGCAGCAACTGGGCACCCACTTCAAGGACCCAGTTTGTTTCTCAAGGTCTGTTGTATCTTACATTTCACGACTCTCTCTCTCTCTCTCTCTCTCTCTGACTGTGCGTCTTCTTCACGTTGTGAGAGCACGGACACTCTGTTTCACACAACGGCTGTTTAAAAACAGGTTTTCGAAATATACACGAAACCAGCCATGTCGTGTCTGAGTAAACAGGAAAATAAATGAAAAAAAAAAATTAACTGTAAAATAAAAGCAAAATAAAGTCCAATAGAAAAACCATGACAACCACACAAAGACGATCCAGGTAAGGATGTGATACCAAACACAAACAAAACAGGTAATTAAAAAGAAAAAAAAAGAAAAGAAAAGAAGAAAGAGAACAGGTGGGCGAGCGAGAGAAGAGCATCATCTTCAGATGGGTATTCCCAACGCCCCTCCAGCGGGCAACCCCAACTTTAGCACGACTGGGTACGGCTCGTATGCCAATGTGGACAAGGTCCATCAAACAGGCTCCTGGGAGTCCTACAGGATGTGTATGTGTGTGAACAGGATGCAGGCCAAGACATCTTCGGCGATCTTCCCCATTTTTTCTTCCTTTCTGCTCACTGCGATGTCCAATTGACCTTCTAAAGGCTTCGGCTACTTGATTGTTTTTGTCAGTCGTTGAGGTCGCGAGGAAGAAGTGGAGGACTGGGTATTAACCAGGAATTTTGTGGTTCTCTCTCTCTCTTCTCTCTCTCTCTCTCTCTCTCTCTCTCTCTCTCTCTTTATATATATATATTATATATCATGTATATATAATATGTATATATATATGTATATGTATATATATATATATATATATATATATATATATATATATATATATATATTATATATAAGATATGCATGTGTATTTATATAAATATATATACGCAATATACAAATATATTTATACACATGCATACATACACACACACACACACACACACACACACACACATATATATATCTATATATATATATATATATATATTATATATATAGATATAGGTATATACTACACGTATAGACTATAGTATATATAGTATATAATGCAGGCCTGCGTGTATAACTCGTGCGTGCGTAAAAGGAAATATAACATTATTCAAGCAAAAGAAATAAAGACGACAAAAAAAGAGAAAAATTGATTGAAATAAAGTGTCTCAAGAACTCAATAGTTTCCCTTAGTACTATTCTCATTAGTACTACTGGTATGACGGTACTAAATTACCTATGTTGAGGAAATATTTACAGAATAGAGTTACATGAATTTAGATGTGGAAAAGTAATGCGAGACGAAAATAAAAAACAAAACAAATACATAAGTAAATATAACAACAACTTAATAAATATAAATATTTTATGAACGATCAGTTGCATACAAGGAAATGAATTATCTTGGTAAATGATAAAATGGATGAAAGCTTATTCCTATCAAGCCTGAGATTTACTAGTGGAATCTAGCCCAAAGTAACATCAACTTTTAAAGATCTGTGAGAGAGAGAGAGAGAGAGAGAGAGAGAGAGAGAGAGAGAGAGAGAGAGAGAGAATGGTGGGGGTGTGTGAGCGTGGGTGGTAAGACAAGAACTACGAAATAAATAGGGAATGAAAAGTATCATCGTTCACCTACGACTGTCATTCAGCAAGTGCGAATATGACAAAGGACTTCCTTAACTCCCAAAAAATGCCATGTTTCCCTCCAGCAGGAAATGAAAAGTCTAATCTTCACTGATTCACTTTGGGAGGTGAGATATTAAGACTAAGTTCATGTACTGTATAATGCAAAGAAAAAAAAGAAAAAAGAGTGATTATAGTAGATATATATATATATATATATATATATATATATATATATATATATATATATATATATATATATATATATGTAATTACGGTAAATTTTCACAGCCGAGCTCACTACAGCTAATCGTGATTGTTGATACTCGTGTTGCTCATGAACCATAGGTTACAATATCAGTTACGGATAACTACAGTCTGCTTCATAGACTAGTCCCAATTTTAGAAAAGAGGCCCCCGTAAAGTTGTTAAGGCATTTCTTGCTAAAATTTGGTAACTAATTGATCCTAAAGGAATTGGACCTGCTGAATTGAAAAATCCAAGGTTATCAGCAGTATTTTCAATATTAAGGCCCCAAAAAAAGACAAAAAGCAAATGGCCGCCATAAAATTCTAAATGTCAATAATGGCTTATCTTTCAGATAAAAATTTTAACTCCTTTTTTCACATGCTTCATGACACTAAAGAACCCAATCAAATTGTAGAAATTAATTTGAAGGTATCCTTGATGACTTTCAATGGCACTGCGCCTTTTTTCTTTTTTTTCTTTTTTATACCAAAATTATAAATCATCAGAGTCAATGATAATTATATGTTTCATCTTGGTTTTTAAATTCATATTTATGTGCCAGGTTGTAGATATACTTACCTCTAACACAATTTTTTTTTTTTTGGCAAGTAGTGTGCAGATACAGTTATGAAACGTCCCAAGAATCATCCACCTCATTTAATATATACTACAAGTAGATATCCTGCCTAGATATAACGTAGATTATAACAGTGTTTGGACATTATGGTCGAAGGGAAAATGGAGGCAGCTTCAAATCTTAAAAGACCTGCGAAAGACTTGTTGTCAATGTGGATCATCTGCCAGACCCAGAGGAAGAAAATCACTCGTAAATGCTGGACCACAGAGACTTCAAAAACTTTAAGACAGTGCCACCAAGAGGCATGGATTGAAGGAGCAGAAGAACAAAGATGTTATAGATAGAATTTGTAATCTTACTGCATCACAGTCACCTACATGACATTAATCCTGCTATTGTGTATTCACAGTCAAAGGCAAAATATCAAGACTAGAAGTCTCCGGATCAAAAGCCATACAAAGAGATAGTTCTCGTAGGAGCTCTGGTTCTTCAAAATTACGGAGTTCATCTGAACAACTTAACTGGGGCCAGTGTTTATTCTGACAAGTTTCTTCCAGAGAAAGCCTCCATACTTTTAGCATGAGCCAAAAGGTAATGGAAGCTGCAAAACTTGACCAAACGCTAAGTGCTGCATTGTCTGACTGTTATGACCTAACGGCTGCTGAGGGGAAATTCCATTTGAAGTGCTACACACAATTCCTGGGAAACACATTGAAGAATCGAAACACTGCTGACTCATCTGGCTCAGCAATGGCATAGTTGACGAATGAACTGGAGGTATCTGCTGCTCAGGGTCATATTCTACAAGTCATTGAAATTTGGTCTAGATATTGTTAGCTAATTTCAGAGACTATCGACGAAGTGCGAGCCTCCTATTTGAGTCGAAGAGCATCTTTTACCAATAAACTGGAACAAACAGTTGGAGAAATTTATGAATTTCGTGTGCTGCAAAGAGATGAAGAAAATGAGAAACGAACTGTTGTGGCTCCTAAAAAGTTCTCCCACATACCCATTGCACTGAACCTTAAATTCATCATTTTCAAAAAACGGGACCAGTCTACTACTACTACCACTAAAAAAAGAAAAAAAAATAGATTTCTTTGTATAAAAAGTGCATTTTGTTCCTTCTTTGACTGTGTCGAACATGTATTTTTAAAGCCATCATACTCCTGAATCAGCCATGTATCAAGTGTCTCTCTCTCTCACCATGCATCCTGGATGGTGAGTGACAGACTTGATACTTTGCTGAAAAAAGAACTCCATGATATATCACCGTCGATGCAAACCACTCAAAATTCTAAAAACATAAGGGAGGATAAGTTAAGTATGTCTTAGTTTTACCAGACCACTGAGCTGATTGACAGCTCTCCTAGGGGTGGCCCGAAGGATTAGATATTTTTACGTGACCAGGAACCAATCGTTTACCTAGCAACGGGACCTACAGCTTATTGTGGGATCTGAACCACTGTATCGAGAAATGAATTTCTATCACCAGAAATAAATTCCTCTGATTCCGCGTTGGCCGAGCCGAGAATCGAACGTCGGACCACCGGAGGTGAAATTAAGTGTATACGTGGCAGGGGAAAAGTTTTCACGCGCTAAACATATACTAACAATAATTATAATAATAAGAACAAAATAAACCCTGAAAGTAATAATTCGGACGACGGCTATTATATATCTGCAGTGCTTCCGCTAAAGGGAAAACTACTCTTGTCAAACAAACGCGTTAAATCCAAGGCGTGAACGAACAATGTCTATTATTTAATGACACACACACACACACACACACACACGCACGCACGCACACACACATGTATATATATATATATATATATATATATATATATATATATATATATATATATATATATATATATATATATATATTTAAAAAGACATTGTCTCAAGTAAGCTCTATTATTATATACATATATAAATTATCTTTAAAACCCAGACACATACTCAACCAATATATATATATATATATATATATATATATATATATATATATAATATTATAATATATATATATATAATCTATATAGAGCCTATGTGCATGTGTGTATTATATATATATATATATATATATATATATATATATATATATATATATATTAAATAAATCGGGTAGGAAGACTAATCATCAAGTGAAAAAGTTTAATTGGAAGGACAGTTCGCAAAACTCGCTCATTTTGAAAAAGATAAGATATCAATTTATGGACGATGCTCAATAACCCATTATTACTTTAATAATGGAAAACACAAGAACCTTACATCATGCTAAGTTCAACCTTTGAACTACTGTTGCACAATAATGATCCAACCTGACAGCATGAAATTCACATACTTGTCATATCCTGAAGCATGTTGGTAAAACTACAGGAAAACGATTTTTTAGAATTCTTAGGCATTAGCCAGTCGTAAGTGCCCCCAACACCCACCCACCCCAACAAATTTGTTTTAATCAGAAAGCTTTCATAACCAATAAGCCAAAATTACTTACAAATTTGTCAAATGGGAATTTTCCTTTCAACATGGACTTCTTTATCTACACTCAAATGTTAATCAGGTCATTCCCATGCCAACAGCGAAGAGGTATAAACGAGGCTGTCACTGGTAGAATGCAAAGGTTAAACAAAACTGGATACAAATGTCATTCCTCTTCTTGGAGAAAATCAGTCAAATCATTTCCTCCTTCCAGTAGTCTGAAAATTTTGTCTGAATTACAGTTCTTTTATAAATTAAAGTCTTCATGGGAGTTTTCAGTTAATGGGCCACATTTACCAGAAATTAAGCTTAAATCAGTGATATACTGTCATAAATTTAAAGTAATTTTGCCATAAATGATTATGCTAGTCACAGCAATCTACCAACAATCTCTCTCTCTCTCTCTCTCTCTCTCTCTCTCTCTGTGTGTGTGTGTGTGTGTGTGTCATGACAGGGCAATTTATAATTCCCAGTATTAGATGACCTTCATTTACATCTGGCAGGAGCGTCCACTCTTCAGGACACAAAAATATGTCCTTTCATGCAAATCGTCATCCACGACAGGATGGTGACAAGGATGTCAACGTCACAAAGGGGAAATGCTTTGGACGGTGACATCTTTCCGAAAATTGCGTCAAGAGCTCAGAAGAAGTTGCCATTTCGAGGTGCGGCGACAACTTCTGGAGATAAAGTCACTACTCGCCATTAGGGCGCTGACGGCATTCCATCTGGTCATTTATTGAAAGCCACTGGTGCAATTATGAGGAGGATCTTCGATAATGGTCCGGAATCGATGGTCCCCCTCCACCCCGCACCCCATTCTCTCTCTCTCTCTCTCTCTCTCTCTCTCAAAGGAAACTCCTTTAATGCAAGAACCACTCAATCTTTGTTTCAGACCCTTGGCAAAAATGCGCCAATCTAACTTATGTCAAACTCTCTCTCTCTCTCTCTCTCTCTCAAAACTTAATAAAACCCTTCATAGCTATCCACAATCAAGGCACAATAAAAATGGTCTGCAACGAAAGCGCCAAAAAGCGAAGCAAACAAGGTGTCTCTAATGGGACGTTCAGAAAGGCCGCGCCCTTCGCACAGCTGACGCTTCAGAATAAACTGTCAGGGCTCCTGTCACTTGGAATTATGTCCACTGTCTTCTCGAGGAACGATGGGTAGGCGCAGAGGACTCTTGGGGAACGGCCATTCGGCAAAAGGCACTTCTCGACCCGAGTAAAAACTGTTTTCTTTTGAACCAGTTTGAGAATCGTCTTTTTGTTAAAGGAGCTTTGAATAAATAGCAAGTCAGGGCTTCTCACCATTTCCTCTGAACTGGTGGTTCCCGATTCGACTGTTTCACAACACAGCCTCTGAAAAGTTAGCAGATAATGCTTCATACTTTTTTACTATCCTCTGCAAAACATATCTATGATCTAATTATTGATTTGTCTGTTCACTAATTCAGCTTCTGAAGAATTGACGGGTGAGGCCTAATACTTTCTTTCACTGTCCTTTGAAACTTTTCCTGTAAACCATTTTAAGATGAGTCTACTCACTAATCCAGCTTCTTTAAAATTTGCAAGAGCTATCAATTCTTTCTTTGTTTTTAACCAGCCTCTACAACTTTTCTCGACTTTCTAGACTTGTTTATTCACTATTTTAGCTTTTTGAAGACTTAACAAGTAAGGTCTACTGATCTTCTTTCATCAGTCTCTGCCACTTTTTCTCTGCACTAGTTTGAGATCTGATTATTTCCCAACATCGATGAATACTTAGTAGATATGTCCTACTACTGCCGATATGGCTCAGATCATCTGATGCTTTAGTTTGTTACCCAAGAAACCTGGAGGCTATAGTTTATGATGACTCGTCATCCTCTTTCTGTTTTTTGCAACGCAAGCACAGATTATATGCCACCTTACTTGCCTCCATATAGTAATTTTCAATTAAATGAACCTATTCTTAAGAGAGAAACTTCTCTGAAAGCAAAGATATATCTGATCCTAACATTACTAAGGAACAGGCATGAAGATATTATCAGAAAATACGTATCTATACATGGAATTCACTTAGGAAAAAAAATGGTACACAATACAATATCAACTCTTGAAATGAAATTCATTAGCAACTTCAACGAAAATATACCATGTTATCAACATAAAACGTCTTATAAGGCATGGTTGCAGACCACCACCATCGATTATGAACAGCGCTTTGGAAGTATGTCAAAGCCATGTCTCAACCAGACTCAGACTGTTCAGTTTCAATGTCAACCTGTTTTTGTTGCTTCGTCAAAAAAAAAAAAAAAAAGAAGTAAAATTGTCATTACTCAATTGCTCAAATTTACTTTCTTCATTAGCACTCAAAAAATATATATATTTTCATGCGAGTAATGAAAAAATCACAAACAACTAAAATTCTAATTTGAAAAGAATAATAAACCTGCTTCAGACTAAAATAAAATAAAACTGATAAACTACAACAGGAACAAAAATGCTGGATTCACTGCAACAAGACAGGAGAGTGAATTACCAGTTCCCCCCAAAAAGTGAAGGTCAAAAGTGCTACGATTAGCTCAAGAAGTCGCTAGATATACTTCTTCTCATTTGCCAAAAAGAATTCGACATAATTACACGTAAAGACGGACACAAAAGATTACAATGCACAACCCGAGGCACAGGTTTATAAAGAACGAATGTGAAATTTAAAAATAGCCGGGCACAAAAGGCGAAAAAAATTTCTTTTATTACATGCTTCATAATTAATTTGTGACAAAAAAGTCAATTAAACGAACGACAGTAGGTAGTAATTTCTTAAGCGAGAGTGACAGGCGTTTCCAAGGTCGCTCAAAATCGGGTATTAGAGAAAATGGATGAAGGAGGCAAGAATTCGAAATATATCAGTAACATATATAGGGTGTGCTTACCTTCATGTAATAAAAGGCGTATACAACTAATATTAATTACACTTGAAAATTTTATAAATTTCAAAACTTTTTATTATCACCTAAATATATGAAAATAACTAATACGCAATTATAACCACCAACTATATAAATATCTTCGTTCTTATAATAAAGTCTTTTTGGTCTCACAGTCCGATCTACTACTCACGTTTCCCAGAAAATTTAGAAACTGCAATATATTCTAAATTTTGGTTTGCGGTTGCTGGCAAATGAGGTTTCATTTCTTCAGGTGTACACAAGCACAAGCAAAGGCGCACAGAAAATTCTGTAAAGCAAACATAGATATGTACAAAGAAATATTTTCATTTATTAATTATCCATCCAATGACACACACACACTTATATTATGTACAGATAAGTATAAGTGTGTCTTTTTCCTCAATTTTCTCTGTAGTTTTACATGTGTGTGTTTGTATGCATGCATGAATGTGTATGTATGTATGTATGTATGTATGTATTATATATATTATATATATATATATATATATATATATATATATATATATATATATATACACACACACATATATATATATACACACCCACACACACACATATATATATATATATATATATATATATATATATATATATATATATATATATATCTATATATATATATATATATATCTATATATATATATATATATGATCTATATATATATATATATATATATATATATATATATATATATATATACACACACACACACACACACACATATATATATATATATATATATATATATAGTATATATACACATATGTACACGATATACATATCTTGCAAGTGCGTACGAGGAACAACAGCAGAAAATGCAGTTGAAAAGGCAGCCAAATAGGATTCAAAATATGTATTTCACCTTGGGAGAAAAATTCTCCCCCAAGGCTGCGCAATCCGTTTACCTATAAAAGACGTTATTGCTTGGCCCCTGGGCGCTGAAGATCTTGACCACTCGGACTTCATGGTCACCGCCAGTTATGGACGTTGAGCTGATTACGCTCACGGGAGGGTCTCCAATCTGCCCAGTCCAAGTATCAAAAGGAATGCGGGGCAACAATTGGAGGGGACTATTCTGGAGTTTAAGCTGATCAGTTTCATTTAAAACTACGATGAAATATTGCGATAAATATTTTTTTATGAGTGTGGATTATTGTAGGTGGATATTTCTTATTACATAGTTCTTTCTGATACTTCTTTTAAATGATCACTATATTTTTTTGGACGTTTGACGTTCGAGCCAGTTGCTCCAGTGAGCTTGTGCCATATGAACAAGGCTCACCTTCTGAATAATAAATAATAATAATAATAATTAATAATAAAATCTATAATAATAATAATAATAATAATAAATAATAATAATTAATAACTAATGATGATGATATACTTAAGAAGCAGACCCTCTCTCCAGCATACCTTATTAAAAGTAATGGCTACTTCAGCAGCGTTACACTTGTAGAGATTATCTGAAAAACTGAAATATATACACCGATTTTGACCCCGTATTTGATCATGACCTCTATAGGCGCTCTACTAGCCTGTTTAAGTAGCATGGAAAAAGCCGCTATTCGGAAAATAGAGAAGATTCTCTACAAGTGTAACGCTGCTAAGTAGCCATTAATTTTAATAAAATAATAATAATAATAATAATAATCAAGGATATTGCTGATATAAAACATGATGAAAATCGAGTGAATGGATTCAGTGTGGCTGTGAAATATCAATATTCATAATGAAGCAAAATACTGAAAATATAATCTATAGTCAATGCTGGGATTTACAGTAATAATAAGATAACACACAGTCCATGAGGATCATTGCTAAAGTCGTCTATTATCGGAAAACCTCATTATTAATGAGGAGAATGAGTAACGCCGATTCAATATGAATGAGGAATACGATAACTTAATATGGACGTGGAATATTAGGAAGATAATTAATCGGTTACAAATGAGGGCTACCAGTAAGATCGTTCGTTATCTTGCGAAAGTAGAATGGTGTTAGAAGGATGCATTAAGAACACAAGAGTATTATTAGGATAGCCGGTTATGAAATGAAGAAATATTAATTCAATATTATAATAAGGAGTAATACCCAAACATCACATGAAAATATTTAACAAGAACTTACTTTATTGTTAATGAGAGAAATCACTCATTCCAAATTCCATATCGATAACTGTCAAAAAATTAAAAAAAGAAGTCTATGCATGTTGAAGGGTCCTTCAAAGGAACAGACAAACACACACACACACACGAGACAACATTAGCTATCATGTACAGTAGATATGCCTTTTCAGAACCATCCATACTTCCTAAAGCAGGGTAAAAGAGTAATGACACCTCAATGCAATCCAAAGCAATAAATAGTTTAAATAAAATATTTAAATGGAATACTAACAATAAGCAAGAATTCAAAAGCTTAAATCAAATACTGTTATAGGAAAATATGTACCTAAGTTAGCTGCTTCGCAGTCAAATCGACGTATATAACTTTCAAGAGGTTTCATTCCTACTGTGGGAATCCTACATTTTCACAATCTTTACCACCGACGATAGCCAACAGGATATGTTAAAATCCAGATCCTTTAAAAGGGAACTGAGATAATGTAATATGCATACTAATGAGTCTTTTTTTCAACCAGTCGCAAGAGACTCTATACAGTAGCCAAGAAGAGCTCCAGAAAAACCGAGGCAAAGAAACCCAGGGGTTTTCTGAGAGCCAGGCAGCAGTTCGCAAACAGTCTTCTGGGAAGGCCAGGAATGCGCGGGTTTTTTGTGCCGCTACTCTCTCTCTCTCTCTTCGCCTTCCCGCCAACGCTTCCTTCTCTTCCCTCTGGAGGTGAGCTGCGAGGGAACTTGGGAAAGCCACAGGCCATCTGTCGGCCCACTGGGAAAAGCAGAGTTCATTGTCATCAACCTAAACATTTCCAAAGAGAGATCCAGCCGGATCTGCTTGAGATAAAAGAGAGGACGAAGGTAAGACCTTCGCGAAAAACAAATTAAAAGGAAGGCACGAAGGAGGTAGATAACAACAATGGTACCTGCTACTCCGATACGACAGCTGACGTCGTCAAACAGTGTCAGGACAAAAGAATAAGAACAGTAATCATCGGCCTTTTATTTTTTGTGTCTGTAAGTTCATTAAACCACTTTCTAAGGAATAAGTCCAAAGTACGAAAATAAGATGTTAGAATCGTCAAGATGTGAAAAGTGCACTGAATGCTTAGATTCGAAGGCTCCCGGAGTTGCTCGGGAGTCAAACATTGACCACAGAGCATTCAAGAGAGATGAAAAGCACATTGTGCTTTTCCTACATTTTCCCTGGGAATTCAGCGGGTTTTCATTATTATTACTATTGTATTACCAGTTCACTATTATCACGGATTTAATCTCAGGATGGGCATATTGGTGAGTCGCCAACAACACCACAGAGATACAACGACCCTATCCATACATATATGAAAGTCCTTCTGAAAATGCTGTTCAAAAACTATTCCGTTCTTGTTGGTCTCAACAGCGAATTAAGGAACTAGTGGTTAGCTGACTGTAGTGGTTCGCACACACGGTGGACAAGTTATGGGGCTTGCAGCCTCATCTCTCTCT
>NC_087218.1:71318932-71346432 GCF_015104395.2 Macrobrachium nipponense | reverse complement strand
GTCCGCTGTTCTGACGCTAAGCGCTCTTTACAGAGAGAGAGAGAGAGAGAGAGAGAGAGAGAGAGGCCCTAGTGGGCACACGAACACAAACACACACACGAACAGAATGTGCTTGCATCACATACATGAAACAGCAATAACACTGCCACCAGACATGAATCAGGTACACATTTTTTTGTTCGGCCTTTCAGGCCCTGAGACTACGCCACGACCTGCACATCGCTGCCAAACTCCTTTGAGACGTGGAAAGATTTGACTTCGCCACTCGGAGGAAAGATCAGGAGGAGAGATCAAGAGCATGACAACAGCATAGATTTACTTCTAGATTATCTTGGCAGCACAGAAAATGAGAAAACGAGAAGCATTCCTGGTAGGATTAAAAGAGAATTCCTGAGACGAGATCTGAAAGAGCTATAAAAAGATGAAGGTTAACCAAAAAATTACCTTTAAAAAATTTGTAAGGAGTAGATGGAAGTGACATGAAACAAGACCTAAAGGTGTAAAGTGTACAACATATGAAAAAAAATTACGTAGCAATGACTGGAAGTACAAGGAATTTATACACACGCACACACACACACACACACACACACACACACACACATATATATATATATGTATATATATATATATATATATATATATATATATATATATATATATATATATATATATAGAGAGAGAGAGATCCTCTTTTGAGAGAGAGAGAGAGACGAGAGAGAGAGGAGAGAGAGGTAAGATGTGAAAAACTTCCCTAATTACCCTCTATAAAATCAAAATACAAAAATGTGGTCAAAGGAAAACATAAGAAATCAAAATCGAACACGACTACAATCCCGGAATGAAATAAAAAAGTAAAACTTGAAATGGATCGCAATGAAAAGAACTGAATCACAAAGAATGAACGATAGCTCTCTATCAGCATGGCGACGCTCAGAATATCCTGCGGTAATGGAAATCCATTGTATCCTACTACTGGGAGAGAGAGAGAGAGGAGAGAGAGAGAGAGAGAGAGAGAGAGACGAGAGGGGGGGGGGGGGGGGGTGTGAACGATGAGGTGGATTTGGAATTCTGGAGCAATGTTTCTTCGTTTTTTTATTTTTATTTTATTGTGAAGGGGGAGGTGGAAAGATCTATTTTCTTTTTTCTTCTCCTTTGACATTTTTCATTCCCTTTTTCCGTTGCCTTTTGTTTTTACCGTAGATAGCAAGGCTCTTACAATACTTTTTAATTTTCATTTAAGCAGTGTTCCTTTTCCACTTTTCCTCGTTTTTTCCTGAAGTAGTTTTCTTTTTTCCCTTTTGTTTTAGCCATCTCTTACTTCTTTTCAGCACTTTTTTTTCTTGGTCAGTCCCAACACCGCCTTTTTTTTTTTATTCACCTCCCACAAAAGGCTCACGGCTGTCTGCATTTTTCACTCATTCAAGGCTACGCCACAGAGAATGCCAAGAAAAGATTTAAAAAAGAGAATGAAGTGAAAGAACAAAAAAGTTACAGACGATAGCGAAGATTATGGGTTCGCAACAGAAAAATAGAACAGTAAAAGCAATCATTACCGTAGAGTCTATAGATAAATGATGTATAAGATACGTTTACTTAAAAAAAGAAAAAAAAAAAAAAACTCCCAAACTACGAAAGGCAAATTCTACCGAAAAGTTCAGGACCAAGGTAGGGCCCCTGCAGGGTCGCTTGACAGTTTTACTCGAAAACCGTAAAATGCAACATAGGTCTATAAACAACTTTTAAATGCGCATGAGATTTTTAATCAAGTCTACGGCTTTTAACTGAATAGAATCGAATATGATGTATAGTGAGACTCGCTACACGAGATCACTCCTTCCCGAGATTATACACTTGAAATGAAGGCATCATATCGCCAATAACAACAGAAGAAAAAGGGACGTCTTAACAATCAATGTTATTTGTTTTGCATATCTAGGAAATATTATTAACTGCAAATCTAATTTTTTTCTTTCTTCTCGGCTCTTTTCTTCTCCCCGCCCACCCCCCACCATTTATTTTATTTTATAAATAAATAAGCATTTTACTCATTGAAAGAATACTGAAGAAGTTAGCGATCATTTGGATTCAATACAACTACTACTACTACTACTACTACTACTGCTAATAATAATAATAATAATAATAATAATATTAATGGCTCAATTGGATGCAGATTGATTTCAGGTGTTTCAGAAGATGAGCATTATATAGTTTCAAGGACTTTAGCTGAAGTATTAGTAAGATTGATGCGAAGACAGTTGGATGGATTCGTGCTGGCCATCTTTCCATAATAATAATAATAATAATAATAATAATAATAATAATAATAATAATAACTAGAGGATAATTTAAGTTGCTGTAGCAAATCTGAATACTCCTAATACACGCATTATACTGATATTTATCAAATGGAAAATCACAACTATCCTATCATTAATATTAGAACTACAGACAGACCTGACCTGTTACTTTCACTGCGATGTATATTAACTAAACTTATGAAGCAACAAATTCAGCAGTTTAAAGCTTGACTGGAGAGTAATAAAGATTTTGGTTTTCGGTCCTTGTGGGGTTGGGGGTCATAGTTTGTTGCCACTTTCGATACTTTACGTTGGATACTGCCAAAATTAATTAAAATTAAAGACATGATAATAATAATTACATTACTAAAACCGCAAGTTAAGCTCTTATTTTTATAATAATAAAAAACACAGGATCAGGTTATCTGTACAAATAATGACCACTCGACAGCCTCATTTAGAGTACACAAGAAAAATAATACTTCTTATGAGTTAAGTAACCATCCTACCCGTCTTTCTTCAAATCTTTAACCATCTATGGGTAACCACTTACTTTCTTCTTGCAAAACAACACAACCTGAGGTATGCTGACAAAAGTTTGTCACAGGAGCATTCTGAAAAAAAAAAAAATAGGGGCAAAGTTCCCACACCTTCGGGGGTATGATAAAATCCGGATGCTGGATGATAATGAACCCTAAGTGCATGGTCATCCAGCGTAAGCAATGTCCAACCATATAACTTATTGAATTATCTATAACAGCATCTGGGTTAATAGTAGGTTGGATGAACATCCTCGTAACCGGCTTAATTGGGTTCGTCTCGGTAACTACTCCGTCTGCTACAAGGCCTTCATTCGGGCATTAATCATGGTTTCCCAAGAAAAGGGGCGTAATACGCACAATCTTGAATGAACAAACCAAACAGGTATAACTTGCTCCAAAACCCCAACGGCTTATGGCATAATCTTTAGATGTTATATTTATAGCGAATACAGGTTAGTGCAGTTGGGCTACCAACTCCATGCGTCACTTACGTAAGATTTCAAGATTTCCACGAACTGAAACCGGATTATTATTATTCTATATTATTATTATTATTATCATTATTCAGTAGATGAAACCTATTCATATGGAACAAGCCCACCAAAGGGGTCACTGACTTGAAATTCAAGCTTCCAAAAAATATGGTGTTCATTAGGAGGAAGTAAAGGGAAATTCAGAAAGAAGAGATCACATTTATTTCACGTTATTTGTTATTCACGTCAACCAAAGTCTTGTTTCCTTATAACCATAACACACATTAAACTCATTACCTTGTGCATAAGAAATAGACAGTACAATCAAATAACAAAATACATTTTTAATCCAATACCCTATATTTACTTGACGAAATGACCTTCCCTGTATACGAGAGAGAGAGAGAGAGAGAGAGAGAGAGAGAGAGAGAGAGACGGGGGGGCAAACCTACAATACTCTTTCCACGACGTCCTCAAACCCATGTAACCTCCTGCAATTTCTTACTCGTATTTTTTATAACTATTCATTTATCCTTACGTTGAAGACATACCTTTGAAAATATAATGTACGAATACAAACAAAATGAGGCGCTAACTGCGGCACTGTATTGAAGCACACATCCTGCTTGAGGTATAATTATTCACATTAGCATAAGGGACTTTTCATGTTGCATATATACTGATGGCATTATCTTGCAGTGCCCTGGGCGACTAGAAACTAACCGTAAATTTACCTTCATGAATAAAACTATGATCAGTTAATAACACCCCTTTCACTTTCCAGTTGTTTTTAACTGGACACCTCCAGTCATAAATCCCCGGAGTGAGGTTGCATGAATGCTAATCATCCACAATAAAACAAGAACTGTTCAAAGGATACTCACAAGACGTAGAGTCAAGTCCAAATATAATGAAAACTGATGACGATGTGGAGACTAAAAGAACAATATCTAAAGGGGAAGGGTTCACAGGCTACTACAAAAAAAAAAAAAAAGTAAAAAAAAAAAAAAGAAAAAACAATGTAAAGTCTGACCAACAAGAAAAACTGTTTAAAGATTATTTGTAAAATTTCCATTTATCATTTCCATCAAACATTTCATGTTGACCTTACAGATAACATGATACAAAAATTCAAAACATTCAGCAACTTCATAATATCTATCGTCGATTCATAATTATAAATACTTAACCAATCAGACAAACTGTCAAACACTGAGCAAAAGGAAACTGAACGTGTGTGTGTATATATATATATATATATATATATATATATATATATATATATATATATATATATATATATATATATATATAAATATATATATATATATATATATATATATATATATATATATATGTTATATATATATATATATATATATATATATATATATATATATATATATATATATATATATGTAAAAAAAGTCCAGAAGGAGTCCATGATACCATGTTTAAAAGGCCGAAGTTTATTACATATGAGACGTTTCGCACAACTGTGTGCATCATCAGTCTGTGAATAAAATACAAAGACATATCATAAAAAATCATATAAAGTTAAAAGGAATTCACAATTTTAAAAAATAAAGTCTAAAAAAGATTAAAAAGAGCTGTAAATAAAAAGAGAGACTACTAAAAACACCAACCGTCCATGATCAGAGGTGAAGATGGAATGAGTTACAAGTTGACAGAGAGAAGCGACGACAACTATGCCAGGTACAGAGGTGACGAGGACAAATTACCGTTTAATGAGGGCACCAGTCTTTTAATATATAACGACTCAAGCGTTGTTAGTTGGTCAGGATGTTTTACATAATCAATTATTGTAAAATGTTCTTTTTTTTAATTTCAGTCTTGCATATTATTGAGTGGTTTCTGATATTGGAAAATTCTGGTTGTTTTATCCTTTGACCTGTACGGAAGCTAAAGCCCAAATGGCTACAATATCTGACCCTCAGCAACCTCCGAGTCGATCCAACGTAAGAGCCCGGACATCCAGGGCATGTGAATTTATAAATAACGTTGGATCTCATGAAGGGCTGAAGGCGATCTTTAAAGTTAAAAAACGATCGAATAGTGCAAGGATCGACTCGGAGGTTGCTGAGGGTCAGATATTGTAGCCATTTGGGCTTTAGCTTCCGTACAGGTCAAAGGATAAAACAACCAGAATTTTCCAATATCAGAAACCACTCAATAATATGCAAGACTGAAATTAAAAAAGAACATTTTACAATAATTGATTATGTAAAACATCCTGACCAACTAACAACGCTGAGTCGTTATATATTAAAAGACTGTGCCCTCATTAAACGGTAATTTGTCCTCGTCACCTCTGTACCTGGCATAGTTGTCGTCGCTTCTCTCTGTCAATTGTAACTCATTCCATCTTCACCTCTGATCATGGACGGTTGGTGTTTTTAGTAGTCTCTCTTTTTATTTACTGCTCTGTTTAATCTTTTTTAGACTTTATTTTTTAAAATTGTGAATTCCTTTTAACTTTATATTATTTTTTATGATATGTCTTTGTATTTTATTCACAGACTGATGATGCACACAGTTGTGCGAAACGTCTCATATGTAATAAACTTGGCCTTTTAAATATGGTATTCATGGACTCCTTCTGGACTTTTTATAATTGAATGCCTGAAGCAACCTATATATGTATGTATTTATAATATATATATATATATATAATATCTATATATGATATATTATATATATATATATATATAAAACAAGGCAAAGAAAGTTACCAATTACAGGAAATTAAAACTTTTCACTGGAATATATAATGTCAAAGAAACATAATAGAATACGAAGAACAAAAACTTGTGTTAGAAAAGGATGATATACCTAAATCTCTTACGTACAAAACCAAAAAAAGTATTTGTGTTAAAAAGATGTTGAAAAGAATGAAAAGAGAAACAACAAAATTCGATATCGTGGCTTTCTCGTTTCAACGAAAGGAAAAAGAAAAAAAAAAAATAGTCCACACAAGATATGAAAGACCCGATTATGTCAGTATCACAAAATCCATTTAGGGAGAGGCGGAATAACAAAAATACTACGTCTGCAATATACTGCACTCTAGTTAAAACAAACAAAAACAGATTTCCTTGCCTGTAACAAAGAACATACTTTGTGTAAAAAGAGTGCAAATAAAGTATACGTAAGAATGAATAAAGAAGGGAGGTAGCTACAAAACCGTAATTCTGCCTTTGCCAAATAACGCATTTGCATAAAAAAGCGAAACTGAAAGAAAGGTTATAACTTTATAAATAAAATTCTGCAACTTCTTGTTATTATAAAAAATAAAATAATTACATATATGAAAACCTCACACATCCCACTCCTTTACAGAATGCTAATACAAGCCATACGAGGACAATTAAAAGTCTAATGCTAACGCAAATCTAACCAACTGATTTTACGACGCACAGATTTCGTTTTATTTTATTTTATTTTATTTTATTTTAGTCTTTTTTTGTGGGGGGGGGGGGGGGGGGGGGCGGGGGGGGGGGGGGGGGGGGGGGGTGGGGGGGGGGGGGGGGGGGGGGGGTGGGGGGGGGGGGGGGGGGGGACGATGTACCTGTTATCTGGATTCTTCGGGTTTCATAACATTACCTGGACTATTGTTGACGGTGGATATATTCCAGTAAACAGTACCAGTGATTTTAAAGGGGAAGATTGTTAATTTTTTAAGACAGAGGATGTGGTTGGCACTGCAGTTCTGAATAAGCAAGAGTCTCATGGGGCTTAATGTATTCAGTCATGCTTCAGTTTTTACATCCTCCAAAATCAAATTTTACATTACATATCATTTTACCAGATTTCCAATTATTTTGGACTAACACTTTAATTAAAGCAAATGATGCACACACACCTATTCCTATGGCTTGCCAGACAGCTGTTAAGCACAAGGAGTTACTGTACAAAACAACGTTCATCAATGAGCAAATGCATAAGCAATGACATGCAAAAACACGCATGCGTACGCACGCACACACACACACAAACACACATCGGGAGGAGAGGCATCACCATAAAGTGCCAACACTTACACATCCAGACGACACTTCAGACGACTTCCGGACCGAACCCAGGTCGACACTGTAGTAGTAGTCGAGGACGGACAGTTTGCTGGGGCTCTTGGTCATGTGGCCCTCTTCGCCATCTTCCAGAAAGTGAGGGGAGAGATAATTCCCCTTCGACGACCCGGCGCTGGGTCCCTGGGCAAATCGGACCACCATTTTGGGTGACGGTACTCCAAAGGGGAAGGTACGTACAACTCTCCAGGGTTTCCTCGAAAATGGCAAGACTTTCGGAGCTTCGCAGGTTGAATAAGTGTTCTTTTCACTTTCCTCAGTTATCTAAGGGGCGGATGGACTTTCCTTACCTTTCTATGGCACGGTAGGGGCCTCCATGAACATTATTTCAAACCTCAACAGTGTCAAAGACTTCTAATGGTTGAAAATCCGTGGTCATAAATAATGTCCGTTTTCTAAGTAATTATGGCATATCCTCAATTTGATATGATCATTCAAAAATGTCATTCAATGATAACATTTCCTAAACGATCTAACAAAATATAAGTGCCCCAAATTGTCCATCAAAACACTTCCATTTTACATAGCTGTTTGAAACGCTTCTAATGAAGACGATGCACTTCTGTTTTTTTACTAGTATACTTTATTTCCAACTTCATAAAAGAAAATATTTCTAATCTGCTAAAGCACTTTCACAAAGCATCATAAGTCTCACAAAAGCAGTCTGAAGTAATTTTATTATTCTTTGTCTATTTTTCAATCCTGAAAATATTGAAAAAAAATGTGCACATTTAATTTTTCATCATTCTTCTAAGAGTCGCCACAAGTCAATACACGACCCTATCAATCTTTTTTAAGATTATTTTTTTACATGAGGTCTTTCAACACTACTTAACATTATTTTCAGTAGCTTAGTTTCTCGTATAAGCTGTTTTCACATTCTTTCCCCAACATTTCAATTAAGAGTATGTAACCATCTTAAACAAAATATTTTCCTAGAGAACATTTCTCTCAGCATAACAATTTTCAGTAGATTGTTCCTTTTACAACTGTCCTCCAAAACTTCGCCCAACGTAAATATTTAAAGAATCTTATTTTTAACCAGGTGGTTTTATTCCAGACAACATTACTATTGTAATAGTTTCGAGAACATATTTATTTTGAATAAACATTTGCCTTCCCAGACTTCCGATCTTAACAATTCTCATTGCATTTTTATTTTCTTTCAATCTTTTTTCCATATGCTGTTTTCCCAGACAAAAATACTGAGCTGACTGTATCTCATAATGCTAATATTGTGTAAGGAGTCATTCCTATGTTAAAGAAAATGAATACACGCATGATGTAACTATATAATATATATATATATATATCTATATATATATATATATAGCTTTATAATATATATATATATATATATATGATCATATATATATAGCTATAATATATATATATATATATATATATATATATATATATATATATATATATATACATATGTGTGTGTGTGTGTGTGTGTGTTATTCACCTTAACATCTGGTTCAGAAATTAAGGGTTCCTATAAATAAATGGGAGCTAACTTCAAATAATTGCCAAAGAAAACATACTATTCTCGCTAAAGATGAAGAACATATACAATTACTAATATCATTATAATATTCAGTAAATGAGACCTATTTATATGGAACAAACCCACAGAGGCCATTGACTTGAAATTCAAGCATATAAAGAATATGGTGTTCATTAGGAAAAAGTAAGAGGAATTGAAGGGAAAAACAGAAAGAAAGGAAAAATGAGTGAATGAATAAAAAATAAAGCAAGTATTTATTTACCAAGACATTCAACTAAATTAAGAATACCATTTGAAAAGTAACAAGAACGCTAATATTATGAATAGATTGTGTTCTCTTCTTAAAGACGGTCAAGTACCTCGATTCGAGACAGAATGATGAGAGAGAGAGAGAGAGAGAGAGAGAGAGGAGAGAGAGAGAGAGAGTGCGTGGCTTTAAAACACTATGCCCTTAAAATATGTACGTTACCTTCAAGAAACTATATCAATCAAGTTTATAATATAAACTATAAGAGAGAGAGAGAGAGAGAGAGAAGAGAGAGAGAGAGAGAGAGAAGGGGGGGTGGGCAATAGATTTTTCCAGGTGATCTGAAATATGCCACTGACTATCTATAATAATCAGCCCGCCTCAATGAACCTGGCTGGAGGCTCCCTCCATTAGCCAAATCGCGGACACTTCATTTTCCCAAAGTAAACAACCCGAGATGTTATCGCAAGTGTTCGCTGGATAAGGTCACGCGAACTCTTCGCATACGTCATAAATAATACACAAAGGGTTTAAACCGTTGTGAATTGTAACACTAGGTAAAATGAATATTTTCAAAAACTTGCATTATACCAGTGCACAATGATTCTAAAATGCCGTTATGATGATCCTCAAAAAATCTAATCAGCCAGTAACAAGTTTGCATATCCTCAGTTTGTTACGCGTCAACAATAATTAATTAATCTAAAAGGATGCGAATACGCTCTCACAGAGTACAAACACATGTATGCATTCAAATTTATTGCACGATATATATTTGTATATATATATATATATATATATATATATATATATATATATATATAATAATTGTTGAAATACTAACAACCTAGTTCTTTCACTGAATAAATCAATGAATTTATATCGATAAAAAAACAAGCGTCCTTTCTATCTGCCAACTACCTAACAGAGCTCTATTCCCATAAGTAACTGGAGAGAGAGAGAGAGAGAGAGAGAGAGAGAGAGAGAGAGAGAGCAGGCTGATTACATAACGTCGCGGTATATTCTGAGTTGTTCTTTTTTCTTCTTGGGCTTTTACGTTGAAACGTCTTCCGACATCCCCACCTTGCAGTACCTCCCGGTTTCCTTAATGAGTCTCCATAGCAACACTTTTATCTCGACTTTCCATCGAAGGCCTGAATTCTTCTATTGGACGAGTGACCTCTTTCATACTTTACATGACAAAGCGACTCCTTTGCTGAGGATGATTCTTTTCAGGTTACCAGTCTCTTAATTTTTTTTTTTCCCAGACTAGTTTTGATTCTATGTCAGGATCAAGTGCATCACCCGTTACCGTATACTCGCATTGGACGGGTGACCTCTTTCATATTTTACAGAGCAAAGCAACTTCGTTGCAGATATTGATTTTTTCCGCTTACCGATTTCTTAATGGAATATTCTTTTCCACCTGTTTACATCATTCAAAATCTAACTGGAGAAAACGCCACACCTGCAATTTTTGATTGATAAATCGATATGTGTATATATATATATATATATATATATATATATATATATATATATATATATATATATATATATATACATATAAACACATATACCTTTCCATAAATCCCTGATGAAAGACGACGAATGATTTCTCGGTCCACCTGTCATATCACGGATGTTCTTTTCGCAAGTTTGAAAATCTTGAGGGAAAACGTAAAAAACCATAAAAACATGGACATATCTATGTCGCTTAAATATCTTTTGTATCTTTAACGAGAAGTTAAATGTATATCCGCCACCTGACAATAAAAATTCACCACAAGGGTAAAGAGCTGTCAATTTAACAGGTGAAATGAAGTGGAAGGTTAGAAAGCTGTCCCTCATTCAGTGTCAAGTAATTGGCACAGAAATGGCAATGACAGAATGAAATATACAACAAAATATAGAAGAAAGAAAAAGAAGTATGAGCCACACAGAAAATTACTAAGGAACACCAGTTACACAGGATATTAAGGAAAGCCATATCTCAAGGGAAGTTCGTTTAAAATGAATAACAACACTGTTAACCAAAACCTAGGCTCTAATAAAGAGGATCTGTTAAACTATACCAGATACTCTGGGAGAAGGTTTGATACATTTACCTCAGTAGATATCTGTCTCTGTTGGTTGATCATATTCAAGAGGTCCCCATCAGATCCTTATCGCCTTCAAAGACTTACCACATTGAGGTGCTGGCATAAGATAATGGCCTGTGCTGGCAAAGTCCGCCTTAAACTTAACAAACGGGCTTCCAGGAGTCTTGCCCTAGTCCGAGACCTTAATCTCAGCCTAAAGGTTACTTTCTTCTAATTCACATAAAAACTGAATTTTTTTTTACTTCCATGGATATCAGCGAGTTCATCATTGATGCCAGTTTTGGACAGATGAACAATTTATTTAGGAATATTTTTTTTAATATGAGGTTTATCTCCATGTTAACACTTTCCTTTCACACTATATACTCTACATATATGAGAATAATCAAGCAACAGGTCACAATAAACTTCCTTTTAAAATGGAAACTTCCTTTTAAAATGGAAACCCTCATCCTTCATAAAATAAAAGTGCAACCACCTCCCCCACCCCAAAATGTCTTCATTGGAAAAAAAAAGTGCGTAGTAAATATCCTACTCACTCAAACCACAAGGAACAATTACCATAACAAAAGAGAGCCACGGGGAACAGGCCGCAGAATGTCTTTAATCCCACAAGAAGAGACCCTTAACGAGCACTTAATCGAAGCGCAAACAGAACACGAACACTGGGAGCGAGAAATAAGAATGGCGGTGCTCTCCCAAGTTCACCCGTTTTTTCCTGGTTATATTATAACCGGGTTGTTCGTGGGAGGTGCTCTTGTATCGAATTCATTTGTATATTGCACTTTTTCTCATTTGCGTACACATATTTACAACGAAATGCAAGTTTCATCGATAGGGAGTGGCTCCTAAAAACATAATATCAACGTCATGGTCAAATGCTTTAAAGATTCATGAACACCAGCAAATTCATATGCTTAAACAGTATATAATTATGTCATGTGTGTGCACAGTATGCAGTCACATTGCAATGCATACTACGATGATGCAAACATCGAAACCAAAGTGAGCAGAACTTGGGGCAAGTATCTGTTGATTACCTGCAGTCTCTCGCAAGTACCGAAGTCCATCTAACTTGACTAATCCTCTCAAGGTGGGATGAAGGAACCGTCCTCTGGTCCTGGCTTCAAAGATCTTTCGTCAGCGTCAGTCTGCTTCATCGCAGCTGTCTCTTTGATCGCATCGCAGAAACGATGTCAAATGCCCCCAACAACAAGCTGGCCCAATAACCAGTAAGCATTAAGATTATAACAATAACAACTCACAGGGCAAATCACGAATTTGCCTCAAGAATGTCTTATATTAATAATACTGCTAAGAACAGACGGATTTTGCTTGTCTTATCCTTATGCAAGATTTTTCTTTATAACCAGACCTTTATTTTTGCATGTGTTTTTCTCTATGATTCACGTTTTCCAGTAAAACGTTGATGTGGTTTGTCATCTTCATCTAAACGAGTAAAGAGAACACCTACATTCTCTGGTATCTATTCTGAAATGTCATGAATAACGACCTTATCTATCTGACTTTGTGGAGGTAATTTAGCTCCTTAATACTGGTGTCAATCACTCTTACATTATTCGGCAAAGAGTGAAATGCACCAATTATTACAATAACACGCTAATTCGGGGATATATCACTGAGTAAGCTATAAATATCCTAAATCGACGACACCAATATCCACAAAATGATCATCGAGGTATGAATAAGTGCATGAGCCCCTCATTAAGCCACTCTTAATAGAGAATGTCTGTCCAGATTCTATATCTGCTGGAACTTGAACAAAATTTGCAGCTAATTGCGTTTCTAATTCTCCCGAGATTAGATGAATATAGCTTTCGTCAATCATTATCAACTCCAACGCAAAGCGTTCCAAAACAGGCTCGGATCACAAGCTTTCGAATAAAAACGCATTGGTCTTGGTCTGAGCAGAAACAATGAGTGATGTGTCGTATAGCCCTAATAAAATACAATTTTCTATAACTCTTTCATGATACGAAGGCGAAGAAGAAAATAGCTTTATAGCCTAATCTATCATATCAGAGACCCAAGGGAATACAAAGGAAAATTAGTTTGGAATGAGTAGGGCCATGAAAATACGAAGGGAACAGTAGACCAGAGGTGGCCGAACAGTCAATCGTGGCCACTTGTTTGGTCGATCGCCGGTCCCCCACAATCCTATATAAACAAATAAAAACGCGTGCGCACACACACATATATATACATACATACATACATACATTTATATATACACACACACATATATATATATATATTATATATATATATATATATATATATATATATATATATAGATATATTATATATACATATATATATATATATATATATATATATATATATATATATATTATATATATATATAAATATATATATATATATAATTATATATCTATATATATATATATATATATATATATATATATATATATATATATATATAGATATATATATATATATATATATATATATATATATATATATATATTTATATATATGTGTGTGTGTATGTGTACATATATATATATATATATATATATATATATTATATATATATATATATATATATATATGTGTGTGTGTGTGTGTGTGTGTGTGTGTGTGTGTGTTGTGTATGACGCAATTGTACTCGTGTTTTATCGTACTATGGCACTATTTGAAATATTTTTCCTCACGTAATAATATGATTATGCAGTATGGTAGATCGTAAAAAGGTAAAAGAGTTTCAGTCTTTAGAGTAGATCTCGGAGTCCAAAAGTCTGGCCAACCCCAGCAACAGACCTTCATAAATAGTCACAGAAACCCCAGAAAACCGAAGCCAGGGAGCCTTTCAGTCAGAAGGCAGAATACGACCGACTAAATTTCGTGATTTGGGGACCTGGCGTGATCGCCCAAGAGGGGAAGGTCCGAACTCCCTTACTGAGACTTTCGTGAATTTTGTAAACCGACGAGACGAAACAACAGCAGAAAAACAGACCGTTCCACCTTCCCAATTCTCTCTCAAATCTGAGTTAACCATTTCTTCTATTTACTTCTGTGACCTTTGGTGTAGTCGCCCTAGTTTGACATAAATCAATCAACTAAGCGACGTGCCCAGAAAGTATATTGAGTTTAAGCCAATTTTCCCCCAAAAATAATAATAATAATAATAAAGTCATAAAAAAGTCTCTGAATATCCCATCGAAGGTTTGACAAGCCGGCTCTGAAAAAAAGATGCCATCTCCTAGAACTTTGGTAATTGGCCAGTTTGTCGTCAATGGTGTAAATATCCACACAGACGCCATAAAACTCATAAAATAAACATAAAACATATCACTTAAATGACAGGCAGTAAAAGTCATGCTCAAATTTTACAGTGCATTATCTGGTTCTTGGTTAAATATATATATTTTCTTAAAGGAATCTTCTTCAATATTACTGGAATAAATTACAACGGAGTGACCTTGGCAATGACACAATGAATTGCTTCTAGACTAGCGTTAACAAGGAGAGTAGAAACTTTTATCATCATAGTACGTTAAGGAAAGAAGAAAATATTGCCTTTAATTTCTTACTTATGCATTATACATTCATATATAGATACATACATAATTATACATTTTCACTAAAGCACACACACATTTACTATATATATATATATATATATATATATATATATATATATATATATATATATATATATATATAGAGATAGAGAGAGAGAGAGAGAGAGAGAGAGAGAGAGAGAGAGAGAGAGAGTATATGTTATTAGTGATAGGCAGAGAGCATTGCCAGATAGACTGATTGCTAGGCTACTCTAAACCAGTCAGTCCGGTTTTCGATGAGCAATATCGACAGCTGTTGTCAAGAAAAATTGTATGGACAAACAAACTCATCACTAAACTTGCTGAGACCCGATGGACTCCACATTCTGGTAGCACTTGCTCAAAATGAGAGAGAGAGAGAGAGAGAGAGAGAGAGAGAGAGAGAGCAGGCGTCATCGTTTCTCATTTGATGCGAAAGCAATAACATTATATGAAGACCAAAACCACCATGAAAGCAAGTTCAACGAAAATACAAAATGGATCATTTTTCCAGAAAATGTAAGGCAGTGTTACTGAAGACTCAATTTATACCATTTGGCAAAACACGAGTCATTGATTCATAAACAGACTTTCTTCGTTCACTAATGACTTTAGGAAATAGAACACTAAACAGTGAACTTCCCTAACCTTCTTAAGTGACCTTCATTCTATAATTATAATAATAAGACGAGTTCTACTGTATCGAAAGCAACGTCTTTCCATATCTTTATCGTTTGTAACATATGAAGCCCAAGGGTAACTATTACCAGATTTTGAACAAGAAAATATTTCAGGACATGAACTTAATATAGTATATACACCCGATGCAACTGCAAAATCACTTAAATATTACCATCATTTTTCATGGGACAGACAAACTAGCAATTTCTTAATAATGAGAAGTTTTTATTGTCTATTAAATACTCATCCAGTTCAGTAAAAATATACTAAAAACCATAGATTCGGTTTCATTCCTGATGACGATGAGAACAGCAGTTATGGTGAAGCCTAGGGACTTAGGTATATTTCTACCGATATATTATCAGAATGTAAATATACAATACAAGGGTCTCATTCATTTCAATCTTTCCAAAACGTGATAATAATGTAGAACTTCAATGATTTTAAAAGCATAAACAACATATTAAATAAGATCTAATTAGAATCATTCTATTTGGTTAATGTAATAACTTACCCCAACTTACCGCAGCTTACTGTTTGGAAGAAGAAACACACATATACACATAAACAGAAACCTGGGTTAAATCCAATAAGATTTTATTATACTGAAGGAGGGTTTAATGGTAAATCTTGAAGTATAACTCAGAAATGAGAAAAAAAGTCACAGACTGTCCAGATAGCGACTATCCAAACACTAGCACCATTAATGGAAGCCGAAATATAATCATACTAAATCAACTGTTTGGCGAAAAAAGGCTGGATGTAAAACAGAAAAAAACAATGGGAAGGAAAACGTAAACATATCGAGCTCTGTCTTGTGTAAGTTTGCTCTTCTTGGGCGTATTTAAAAGTAGACGAAACTTGATTCCTGGGCACTTTAATTACCGTAGGCACTATTTAGATACCCGATACACGATACTCATATCATCCACGTTCTCTCTCTCTCTCTCTCTCTCTCTCTCTAAAACTTCAAGACACAGAACAATAGCAATAGCATATAAATATATATATTATATATATATATATATATATATATATATATATATATATATATATATATATATATATATATATATATATATATATATATATAATATTATATATATATATATATATATATATATATATATTATTTATATATAACCGCATTAAGCTACAGATGTCCTTTAATATCTAATTCGGCTCTACCTCGTTAATTAATATATTTTCATATATGTTACCCGAAGAGGAATTTTTAGTTGAATAATAATTTCGTCGGCTCACGGGCGCGAACCTAGGAACCAAGAAACAATCAGGAGCCGACTAACTTATCAACTAAAAATTCCTCTTCGGTTAACATATATGAAAATATATTAATTCCGAGGTAGAGCTAATTAAGATATTAAAGGACATTTGTAGCTTAATGCGTTCATATGAATGGACGGTGATGAGATCATTATATATTCTATATATATATATATATATATATATATTTATATATATATATATATCTATATATATATATATACATACACATACACGCATATTTAGCTATATATAAATAGAAATAACAGCTGTTATTACGTAGGTGCTGTGTTGCATTTAATATATAAATTAAATTTCTGTACAATTTGGCGAGCGTGATGATTCCAAAGGCACATAAAGCATAAATATCCAGTAGCACTGGAACACTACATCAGTCATTCCCGCACGTAAACAAACCAATTTAGAAGTACTTCAATGCTACTCTGGACGTAAAACTAGAAAAGTTGCTGGGAGCACTTGCGCCTAAACAATTACAGGTTGAGGCAGGGCTGGCGAACACATCTTACTTTCAGGTATAATTGAACGAGCTTGCAGATGGAACTACCTGGAAGCGTACGTGTAAGTATTCACGTAACCTCTGTCAGACGCTCGGATCTAATGACCACTGTGAGATGAGAAACGGCCTCGGGTAAATCGTGATAGATCTCATGGGTTAGCAACAGTGAATTTTCTCCTCACTTCTACAGCCTCCCTCACTCCCGGCCGCCGCGCACCCGCCGAACCCTTTCGTTAAACTCCACCCACCATTCCCTACCTCTCTGAAGACTCTGTGCGACATCCATGCATTCATTCTCTTTGGGAAATAAAGCCCTCCTCATATTTTCCTGGAGTACTGCGGGATGAATGTTCATAGGCCTGACCTTATAATAACTTGATGTGCATAGTAAGAGGTCGTTTCCCAAACAAACTCATGAAACCAACCACCCGCTTGCAACTAACCAATTACACCAATGAATTTGACTATCTCGTCAGCGGGATGCTGGAGAAGGCAATGGCAAAAATTTATTACTAGTGTTACTTCTGAGACTGAATAACAATTAAGCGGTCGAAAATGGGACGGCAAATCTGCCCTTCTCCGTTCTCTTATGCTCCAATTTATATACTGTTCTTCCTTTTTCTAGAGAAGTGCCCAACACCACCACTTCCGAAGCTGTCGAGTAACTGGTTCTATTTGTGCCCCATGCATTGCGTCGCATAAACAAACTGACAATAGCTCAAAAAGAAGATCAACAAACTTTTTTTTAAACAGTGTACGACAATTTCAGGAGGAAATTACAAAGTCAAGAAGATCCCAAACCAAAGAACAGGCAAGAAAAAGAGTATATTGTGGAATCAAATAACGGAAATCCTTTGGGAACTCACTTCAAACCGATCAACAGGCTTCATGACCCATATTTTTGCGTAGAAAACATTGGAATTTTGACAAAAATAATATTGAAAAATAATCTCAATGACCACAAGAAAAAGATATAAAGAATACGGTTTTAATCTTCTGTTTCATGAAGACGCTAGTATATGCGATTCGTTCCACAGGGAAATTTTAAAAAAATTTTCAAGTTGCCCTACCTTTTCGGCTTCTACTGGCCCCTTTCAAGAGCTTTTATTGAAAAGTGCCGGTGGAGGCCGAAACGGTGGAGTACCGTGAACAACCTTTTTTTAATTTCCCTGTAGAACAAATCGCATATTAAAGAATAATCTCAGTGATGAAAACATCATAATACAGCTTATTTAAAAGACATAAATATAAAAATAATGGCTAATAAATGAGGTATCAAGTTAGAGAATGAAAAACTCAAAATCATACTTAAGTAAACTAAACATGAGTAAATAAGGAAAATATTCTTACAAACCAGAGGCCTTTACAACACGGCCATAAAAGTATGTTGAAACAGCCTGCATAAAAGTAACCTGCAACGTCTACAAACAGGTTTCCACGATAATGAGATGTCCTTGCAACAACAATAAAGTGCACGACAAGACTCCGTTAAGGTCTATCGTCATAGGCGTGGCTTTCCACGACAGAGAACAAGAAAAGTTCTCCTGTTACATAAACCTACACCAAACATTATTTATGGGAGAGAGTATCATGAACAGAAGTGTGGCATACTTTTCATATCTTGTGACAATGATAATGGTATTAAGATGGCTCACGACAAATGCATTTAAGATAAGAGTAAGACGGAGAAAAATGATTGCACTGGATATCCTGGGCCAGGGGAATTGAGGAAAATTTTGCAGTATTCGTAAAGCAAGGCAAAGGCGTTAGTTTTAGACTAAGACAGAGAAAATTTATTTACTACTAAGGAACCGTTGAAAGTATTTTTTAAATGGATGTATCGGTGCTTTAACAGCGTACAATTACAAAGGATCATAGAACCTTCACGCTGAAGAGACAGAAGTGGATAATAAGGATAGGAAACCGTCAAGATAAATATTACATCATTACATCATAGAGAGAGAGAGAGAGAGAGAGAGAGAGAGAGAGAGTTTTTTTCTTAAAGACAAACATTCAAAGTTTGGGCAAAAATATAAGTACATCAGTCTGTCTTCATGAGAGCAGACTTATCCCTAGATTAAATATAGCGCGTGAATTGATATGCATTGATATGAATTGTTTGGAGAATGGTGGATATTATTAAGCTATTGAAAAAGCCACTTTTAAAAACAACCAAACTTTAACCATTTTGAACCAATTCGTCATACCCAAACAAATATAGCCTGACCTCGGCTGCAGTGGACGGAGTGAGCAAACCAAGCATACAGGTTGTAATCAGCACATAATTTTGTTCTTTAGCAAGCACCTCCTTATACCTCCGGGGTACATGTTATACCTCCTCCGACCGGCATTTGAGTCACACTGCGCCTTTAATAACAGAAACAACCGAAGCATCGTGGAGCATAATTCTTTTCAGGGTCATCTTGAACTGGGATGCAAATAGCACAAAAAAAAAGTGCTCTCTCATTAATCACCAAGGGGCGGCGTACCGATTCCTCTCCTTCGCAGTAGTCACGAAGGTACTGACTTGCCAAGGACATTCATTCTTCAATTGTTGGCTGCGAAAAATGTAATTATTCAACAATTACATATTGGACAAGGGTATATATATATTTTGCAATTTGTTTGGAGAATGGTGGATGTTATTAAGCTATTCAATGGGCAAAGGCTTATTTTTATCCTTCACATTCTAAGTAAATAGTACGTCGTTTATTCTCCAGTTACTGATTATCACAGGCATTTACTTAGTATAGACCTTGATTCAGCAAAGAAATAATTTAGTCCGTTATCAATTGCTTAGGTTATTTCTTCCAGTTAATATATGGATTAAACCATTTACTCCAGTTACTGAATTGAAAGGAATATATCCTTCAGAAATTTAAAATAAAATTTGGGCAAAGGTATTTATGCAGTTTACCGACTGGCCTTGGGCATGTTTTACAGTTATTGATGCAAAAAGATTAATTTACTTGTCAATTACCGACTGGGCAAGGGTATTTAAATGTCAAAATACAGGGTAAGTAAGAATGTTTATATATCAACTACTAGGTAGGCAAGACCGCACGCTCTTCAATTACTGACTGGGAAAGGCATCTGCTATTCAGTTACTGACTGGACAGGGGAAATCAATCTTCAGGAATGTCTCATAATGCGACTGTCTTCATCGTCGTAGGTGTACCTCTGAAATTGCCTACCTATGAGCTCCCTGTCATGTAGTCTTGTGTGAGAAACGAAACCAGCCATCAAAACCTCAGCGGGTAACGGTATAGCGAAAGAAATTCGTGACTAGCCACAACTCGCGTCGATTCGCTCTCGGCTGCCCGAAACTGGCAATCCAATCGAGTCGCTTCGACAGACATAGTGAGAGAAGAAAAACTCGCCGTGCGCTGTTTCAGTATAGGAACTGAGATACTTGAAAAGAGCCAGGATGTGAATATGATCTACACTAACGAGAGACAAATAAATAAAAACTTATCTAATAGGGAACACACTTTTACATTCATGATATATACAAGGTTTACCTTCCGTCTAAATGTTCATACGCAGACGATATAACCAGGCGGAATTTTAGCATCACGCTACATGACTAACCTTCGATTAACACCCTATGCATATATACATTTATGTATATACATACATATATATACACTGCATATGTATATACTTTATATATATATATATATATATATATATATATAATATATATTATATATATAATTAAAAATGCTTACAATAAATTTACTGCATATTAATTTCCTCATCTGTGAATCCCAGTTCCAGTGAAGTTCGAGATGAAAGAGAGAGAGAGAGAGAGAGAGAGAGAGAGAGAGAGAGAGAGAGAGAGAGAGAGAGAGAGTTTTGATACCACAGAGCATCCCTGCTCGGCGAACATGATACAGGTGAATCTCATGATTAGTCATCGCAAAGAACACAAGCAATTAAACACTCGCTCTTTCTTCAAAACAGTAAATTAATATCTACTTTATATAACAAGCACAGGTTTCCACAGCCACCGTGACATTTAAAAAGTAATAAGCTGACACTGCTAAACAAGTGATTCATATTATGCTATCAGTGACATCAGTACTGGATTTTAATAATAATAATAATAATAATAATAATAATAATAATAATAATAATAATAATAAAAAGTCCCATACTTCGGATTAGTTAAAACGACGAAACAGATTTGCGACAGACATGTATCACCTACACATTTTTGTCCATTTCCACCTCTGGTTGTGAGTCCTCGTCAGAGGTGACTGATTACAAGGCATATAATTCATCGCTCGAGGCAACGACAGAGCCACAATCAGTTTTTTACGGACGTGCTTATCCTCTCTCTCTCTCTCAGTATATTAATATATATAAAGGTATATGTACGTATATATACACAAAAAACACACACATATATATACATATGTATGCATAAATATACATATATACATATATATTATATATATATTTATATATGTATGTATGTATGTATATATATACAGAGAGAGAGAGAGAGAGAGAGAGGAAGAGATAGACTTGATTGAGAGACGAGAGAGAGAAGAGGAGAGAGGAGGAGAGAGAGAGAGAGAGATTTAACGGATCTATAACAACAAAATTCAACAGCGGTCTAACCTCAAACACACACACACACACACACACACACACACACACAAAGAAGCCCCAAGGTGTTTATCTGTCCCTTGATCCCGAGAGACCGAACAAACAAAAGTCATCCTCATTTTCTGTGTCATTGAAAATTTTTACCTAAACAGACTTGTCCTTGATATGGCTAACACTCGTGGTAACAGCAGATGAACCGAAGATCAACTCAGATAACGATCGATCGTTGGTGGGGGGCTTCGGTGATAAGATAACGATGATTATCGAGGTTCCTTTAAGACCACATGAAATAAAAACCCGTTTCTTTTTCATTGACTCATCAACTCCAGAAAACACTTCTACCTTTTATGTTTCCACTCTCCAAACACATTCATCTGTCCAGGACCTGAGCGCCTGCTGGTATGCGCTAACCAATGTCATGAGTTGCTGCTATCATTATTGCTAACAAGGAACAATAAGGAAAAGATTTAACCCTAATGATAGTAAAAGACGCTGGGACCTATGTACTTACACTGGGTTCGATCCCGAAATGAGGTAGAAGTTTTTTCCTGTATACAAGTGATTGTTCTTCTGCCATCAATACTTCTCTCTCTCTCTCTCTCTCTCTCCACATACACACACACACACACACACATATATATATATGTATATATATAACGTATTATAAAATATATAATATATAATATATATTATAAAATATATAATTAAATAAATATAAATTAATATAATATTAAAATATAATATAATATAATAATTTATAATTATTATATAATGATTTAATAATTAATAAATTTTAGAAAATAATTATATAATATATATTATTTTAAATTTAATATAAATAATTTAATATAATATTTTATCTTAATATAATAAATAATTATATATATATATAAATATATAATAATATAATATATATGATATATATATAATATAATTAATTATATATATATTATATATATATATATATATAATAATACACCACACACACACACACACACACACACTATATATATAATCATAATTCTATAATATATATATATATAATATTATATTTATATACGTATTTATGATGCATGTATATGAAGACTCCCAAAGAATTGTACAAACACACAAAATTATCTATATAGCAGATCTATATATACACATTACATATATATATATATATATATATATATATATATATATATATGTGTGTGTGTGTGTGTGTGTGTGTGTGTGCGCGCGTGCGTGCGTGTGTGTGTGTGTAAATGAAGAATCCCAAAGAAGTGTACACACACAAATACGTATGTAGTAGATCTATATGTACATACATTGCGTGTGAACATAAGTATTTATGTCCTGTTAACAGACTTTATATATATATATATAAATATATATATATATATATATATATATATATATATATATATATATATATATATATAAAGTCTGTTAACAGGACATAAATACTTATGTTCACACGCGCACACACACACAAATACACACACAAATGGAAAATACATAATATGTAAGTAACTACACCTTTAACTTCTCATGTAGATCCAACCAGCACAAAAATATGACTCTCTCTTCTTCAAGTAAACAGTCCAGAGAGAGAGAGAGACATCACGGCGTCGCACAAGGCAAAGACACACAACCTGTATTGTTTCAGGTTTCTAAAAAAACTGAGATACTCCTGAATATCTGAAACCGACGCTCAATCGTCCAACACAAAGGTTTATGTAAGAGCAGAGCGCATTTTCTTCGCTGCCAAACGTCGGTACGAGACTCAATGCGTTCTTAAAGTATCATTTAATTTGTCTTCTGTGGTACAGTGATACACAGTTTAATACCCCACAGCGTTCCTTTATTCCGTCGGTCTCTATTACACAAAAATACATGAGTAGTTTTAAAAACACGAATAACTTTCCTAATCAGCAACTGTCAGCCACTCTCAGGCCATAAAAATGTATACTTCCTGACAGTACACAGTACGTGACTCCACCGGACCAGAAATCCTTCCATCTTCGTAACATGTGTCATCTCTTGAAGTGATCGAGATCAGCTGGGTTTATATGCACAAGAAGCTAATATATTTATAGAAAGTAGCAATAAAATTATTCGCACCGAACAGATAACAAAAGATAAACGTTGAAGCAAAGATACAGACATTTTTATTGAGAGAGAGAGAGAGAGGAGAGAGAGAGAGAGAGAGAGAGAGAGAGAGAGAGATGATCTGACAGTATAATAGTTCAAAGAAACGTGAGTAGAGCTTACTATGTAACGACAAATATCACAAAGGCTTCCATAAACCATAGGCAATGTACTTTACATCAGGAAGTTCTCCCAGTATATAAAACGATCTATTTTTTCAATAATGAACTCACTTCTTTTGGCATAATAATTATTCACAGAAGAACCAGTCTCGGAAGACATTCATGTGGCCTTCCCTTCATAATTTTTTATGGCATATATAATTTATGTCCTTATTCCTCGAACAACCAACCTTGCCCTATTCAGGATTCGACAGGCATCACTAGAGCAACACACCTTGTCCTAATCAGAGTTGCATAGATAACATGAGATACTTACTTGTCAAGGAAACAAAACAAAAGAATTTTCTTTTTTATATTTTGGATGTTCATCGGCACTTGTCACCTCAGAATCTGCATGAGGACTCATCCTTCTTAACACAATTGAGAATTCATGCAAATATGACGGAAAGAATTGTGCACTTATCAACGGAGAATCGAAAACAAATTATCAATGATTCTAAATGCACTCTAATTACTAAAAATACTTTTTAGAGTTTTCATTTGAGTTATTCGCGATTTATTTAATTGTACATTTTCCCGAGTTATTTTTTTTTATTAACAGTGTGTTTCATTTATTAGTTACAAATTCACGATGTCAAAGCATTTAACCATATTTATAATAGCTTGACTGCTTTTCGCAATACGTGTGACCGTTGCTTTTTCATAAAATTTTAATATAAATGAAATATATCATTCACACCTCCAATTTGCTTATGATTAACAAACGTTTTCACCACTTTTCTAATGTCAGCATTCCTAAACTGTGGTCACAGAGGCATATCCCATTTCTAATGTATAATATGTGGAGGTCCCAATTTGCCTCTCATACACAATTCGTGTACTCTGCACTTTGCTATCATTGCTGTCTTAACCCGTGTTACTGTCAATTGATCCCCCCCCCCCCCCCCCCGCCACACACAAAATACTAATTTGTTTTATCAACACATCTTCCCCACTCCCCTTTTTTTCCTTTTTTCTCTTTGTATTATTCGCAGTCTAACGCATTTCCCAGTTGCGTTTCTACATTCATTTCATATCACGTGTGTGTTTCCCCAACAGGATCCCTCCGATTCCCCTGGAACATTTGCCGCTGCTTCGCGCATCCAGATTCGCTCTTATGACAGACAACGATGGAAACAATGCGGCTGGAGTGATCAGAGGGATATCTTGGTACCTGCTGCTGCCATTGTTCCAGAATGCGGCGTGGTGAAAGCAGCTCCGAGGGCATACCGTCACCGAATACCTAAAGGGCAGACCATCGTTAACTCTAAATAACATTTTACCCTTTATTCATAACTGTATTATTTAGCTGGCATTGTAACTAATGTATTCTATCCTTCAAATAGAAAGGTTTTTCTCTTTTTAAGAGTAGTTATATGATTCCTGGTTTTCAGGTCAATATGGCGGACAGGTATCACAACCTTATTTTGTTTCGTGCAGGTACCCAGGGAACAGCATTCTAAGAACCTTTTCCAGCTTGTGTGTTATAGAAGCTTGAAAGAAACTGTGGGAGATAAGAGGAGCAGGGGTTACCCCCAAAAAGGTAACGAAAGAGAAAACATTCAGAAAGGGAATTACATTGCTTCACTGATAAGACAGAAACGCCCACGCTCAGTTTACAGCAAGAAAATGCAAAATTAACAACTTGTTACAGGCCACGACGCCCACCTTTTCAGTAAATGTTTTGTGTATCCTTGTCAACAAGGAGATAAACACCTTTCTGTCAAATATTAGCGCAATATTCCCAACAAGAGGCAAAGAAATAAAAGAACCGAATTAATATTACAACTCCTTTATCGAAGGTTTAATATTCATTTACGTAAAATTGGTATAATATCGAACTCTCTCTCTTTTTGTGTATATATATATATATATATATATATATATATATATATATATATATATATAATATATATATATATATATATATATACATGAGATTAAAATCTCAATTAATTATAAATTCTCCCAGAATGGTATCAGCTTATGCAATATTCATTCATGCCGTGATATCTCAAGAACGCCATTATTTGGACGTTAGCGCACTCAAATCCGAGCGAATAGTTAGCAATAAACGTCCGTATCTTTAATGGAATCTCCTCCGTGAAGATTCCGTATCTGAGAGGGAGAATACCTTTGCGTATCAGTTATCAGCCAAATTACGTAACAAACTGCGTAACTGTGGTTAGGATGGGATGCGGTGTAGGCGGCAGTTATATGGTTACCTCAGTTATTCATCGAAATATGAAGCAGGGAATTATAAGGAAAACATGCTATGAATTTGATAACGTATTGCATGAGATAAAACCGTGGACGATACAGCCATAAAATCTGAATTATTCAACGGCTAATGCAATCATAACTGCATACGTACACAATACAATCTACTTTCTCACGGTTAACACACGAATTACACGAAATCTCCCTCTTCCCCATTCCATATTCCCAAAGGAAGGAATGCACTGACAAACCGAGTACGTCAGCTAGGTAAGACGGTAATGACGAATGATGTAACAAGTTTGGTTGAGAATTACGAAGGTAACGTGGTTGAGCTTGGGGTAGGTCCGGTTTTGGGAGTAATTTTTTTTTCGGTTGAACGTAAAACTGACCATGCGAGACAACTTCGACATACTTTTTATGTGGAATTTTCAGAATGTTATGTAGAGGGAACAAGGGGGGCATAATGCACTGAAACTGTTTTCTCGTCGGTCTCTGCATTGCTCCTAATCTTAGTTTAAGACATAGTCGAAGAAAGGGAGTCACAGAAGCAATGACAGTATCCTGATAGGCACAACACAAGATTAACTCCTAAACAAATAATCATAACAATGAAGCTGATATAACCAAGAACATAATAATTTTAATGAAATACGATTAAAACAAATGCATTGACACTGCACAAGGTGTAAGGCCTCATCTCAAAATGATGACCTTTAATAAAACTCCGAGTCTGCCAACACCTCCCCTCTTCCCCTTCCTTGTACCATATTTAAATCATCTATGTATATTCCTCTCTCTTGGCCGCTAACCAGCTTCACTCCTCATCAGCTTATGCAAAAAAAAAATTGATTTCATTCATTTAACACTTATAATGTGAATCAACTGCTCCGAAATAAGAAAATTCTTTTACGTAATTCTGTAAAAATAAACAGATGCGAAGAAGCTTATAGACAAACTCTGGCTTTAGTAACTATCTTCTCATTAAAAAAAGCAAGTAATGAATCTGGGAGTGAAAATGAC
>NC_087218.1:71296432-71316432 GCF_015104395.2 Macrobrachium nipponense | reverse complement strand
TTTCTGAAAGATTTTCCTTAAGTAATTTATTAAAAAAAAAACCAAAGAACTCTACAATAATAAACCTGACAATTGGATCTTAACACTACCCATTATTTCGGTTTTGAGTAATCTGGCTTTATCACAATGTTCAAATTCGTCATAAATCAATAATTGCAACGAAAAAAAAATGAGAAAAACAGCAATTGTCAATAATTCTGAAATCCCGGAAGTTCCATGAAGTATCTGGGACAAAAAAAGCTTTTGAAATTCATTACCAAAAGTCACGTAAGAAGTCAGGAAGTCCGATGATGTCCGTTCATTAATCACCCAAATTACACGAAATGTTGGTGCACATCATAACCAACAGCTTTCACTTTCGAAACGGAACAAATTCACCACCTAAACATGAAGTATAATGCGAATGCATTCAGTGAATGCACTGCACCAACCACTATCGAACACACACAGCAGTGCCACCACACAGAACGAAGACGGGACCTGTATTAACTCCGTCGCTGCCATTCGTTAGAAATCCCTTCTTTCTTTGTGGCACTGTGCCTCACAACTGAGACTGCATTTAGGCACCGCCGCGGGGCACCGTCGCGTAGCTTCACTTCACACGTCACAACTTCAGCCAATTTTGCCACTTTTAAGACCCCCCCCCCCCCCACCCTCCAAGCCCCACGTCTAAGGCCCTTCCCCAACAACTAACCCGAATGACCACTCTCCCCCCCCCCCCCTCTTCCCAATCCCCGTCAACCGAAAGGGTCCCAAATGATGACCCGTCCTCTTCCCGCAACAGGATACCCACGCCCCTCCCCTACTACGTCTCCTCTTTTTAAGAATCATCACCTGCGATCCAAAAGCTTGACCTAGACACTCACGTGAGTGCATCATAATCTAAGCCAGGTTCGGCGGCGTCCCTGAGCATATATCTATGGGGGGGGGGCGGTGGCAAATCAGATGAAGGCTAAGCACTTCAGAAGCTGGGACACTCTCATTAAAGGCAGCATCAGATAATGAAGGAAGGTCAGGTGGGTGCGATTGAGGGCAAAAACTCAAGAAAATTGCTACCAAAAAAGAAACATACATATGATATTAGGCAATAAATCTGATATACATACATACAAACACACATACACGCATACTCGTGTATGTATGTGTATATATATACGCACATATATATACATACACACACATTATAAATATATAATATATATATATATATATATATATATATATATATATATATATATATATATATATATATATATATTTATATATTATGGTACATAGGAAGATAAAAGGCCAATAAAACATTATTTGAACGTTGCAACTATATATAGGTATTGATGTGCTCGAAATATATGGTTGCATCGTTCAAACAGTGTTTTTCTGGGACTTTTATCTTCATATTGTACTGGTGTATTACAGTAAAAGACATTCATAAAGTGTGTATATATATTATATATATATATATATATATATATATATATATATATATATATATATATAAATATAAATCAACAATGACGACTGAAGACTGCAAATTTTTACTATTTGTATAAAGCTATGTAAATGGATAAATAGGACCACCTGCTCAAGTAAATGAGTTAATTCATCATCATAATCAGTGACCTGTGTACAGGAATGTTTTTACGGTTCACCACCTATACTATTGTTTGAGTTCTTTTCATCAACTTTTCTTCTCTCCGTAATGCGTTATTTTTTTGTCTCTGTCTTCATTTTTATATATATTTGCTCTCATTTTTAAATAATTTTCTCCCCTTTACCCTCCAGTCTCTCTCAAGTTGAGGATTCCTCTTCCGCTGATTCATCCTCTTTCTAGTCCATCCTCATTCTCTCTTTACTGTGAACGCTCATGTTTAAATGTTCATGTTTTTCTTGGACATACATTTTCATTACCATAACATTCATATTCTGTCCGACTCATAAATACAGAAACCTCTGAGTCACCATGAAAATACATTAATGAATAGTATGAGATTCAATGACGAGAAAACAAATGGGTTTATAACAAGACTATAAGCATAATTAGAGAGAGAGAGAGAGAGAGAGAGAGAGAGAGAGAGAGAGAGAGAGAGAGAGAGAGAGAGTATCCAAGGCTCCTTTCCTTAAGAGGAGAAAATAAAGTTGTATAACGAAAGACCCGACACTTGCTAACATTCAAGGTCACCTCTAGACCAGCTTCAATAAAATGCAAATTGCCATAACAACTGCTAATTACGTATTCTCTGTCCGGACACATTTATTACTTTTTTATTCGCAACACTATGGCAACTGGTTGAACGTCGTCACCACCCCTGGGCGTTACGTAACGATGTGGACAATTATCTAAGGGATCCACCAGTCACGTTCTGCCGAGGAGTCACCATTACAAAAATATGATCTCTCGCTCGGTTACCATGATACTCCCACTCCAACTCTCAGAACCTTCTCGTCCGATCGTTTCGAGAATCCACAGTCACAGAGGCAGGCACTGGCTGTGGTACACCGTCAAAGAAAATCTGTTTAAAATTTTCTTTTTTCAGTATTTTACGGCGTTTTTCCAATTCGTCCTATTTCTAACTTGGATTTGTTTTTAAAAATATTTCACGGTGTTTTTCAATTCGTCCTATTTCTTAACTTCATAATTTCATGTTAAAAACTTGCAACAAAATATAATGAATCTAAATCAGAACTTTGTTCACGGGAACAAAGAATTCCTTAGGAAACGGTTTGTGTGTGTACATCTATCTATCTATCTATCTTTCTATTTGTCTATATATGATGTATATATATATATATATATATATATATATATATATATATATATATATATATATATATATATATATAGACAGATAGATAGAGTACGCACACAAACCGTTTTCTAAGAAAGTCTTTGTTCCCGTGAAAAACAGAAATAAATGAGTGTGCACACACACATAGGCATTTATTAACACAACACATTTAAATTTTCAAATAATCAGAAATGGCTATAAAAATATGGAAACGACAAGGTTCTTTCAATTTTTTTTTCTAATAGCACCAGAGAAGTACAAATGCGACAAAATAAGATTTTGAAATACGCAAGGCTGTTGCTAGCCGTGAAATTGTGTGTGTGTGTATATATATATATATATATATATATATATATATATATATATATATATATATATATATATATGTATACATAAATAAAACATTACCACAGTTGAAAAAATAAGATACATTATTTCATAGCCATAGCTTGGAAGTTTAGTCGAAACCGGTCAGGACCTATTATTATTTCACGTGTGATATATATATATACTCATATACTTATATATATATATATATATATTTATATATATATATATATATATATATATATATATATGCACACACAAATTTCACGGCTAGCAACAGCCTTGCATATTTCAAAATCTTATTTTGTCGCGTCGCTACTTCCCTGGTGCTATTAGAAAAAAATTGGAAGAACCTTGCCTGATAGCAGTTTGTTTCATTTTGTCTAAACGAGTATCATTTGGTCCTAAAAACTCGTTTACGATATATATATATATATATATATATATAATATATATATATATATAATATATATATATACATATATATGTAAATATATATTATATATAATATATTATATAATGTATATATATATACATATACACACATACATACATACAAATGCGCATTTCATTCCTTATCATCTCACATTCCATGTAAACACCTACAGCCGTGCATGAGTTCGCGAGAAGAGATGCGACCAATATATCGTCATTATGTCAAGACTTTTATACCTTTTATCGCTCAGTTCCTGGTAAAACGTTCTATATTTATCTCTGCCAATGACAGTAGGAGAGAGCATTGGGTTCTGGCACGGTGATAGGAGAAGAATTTCGGACAAAAAAGATAAAAGAAAAACATTATGATACGATGCTACTGAGTCAAGAGAAAGCTAAAATTAGCCAAGTAACAATGACCTGTGGTGAATTTCACTTGACAAGTACTGAATATTTATTTATACAATTATAATATTATATATTATATATTATATATATATATATTATATATATATATATAATTCTAGAGAAGAGAGAGAGAGAGAGGAGAGAAGAAGAGAGAGAGAGAGAAATGTGGTGTATGAGCGTGTAGAGAGAATAAGCCTGAACACACGCATTACTAAATAAGTTTGTGTGCACTTTTTCAAACGTGTGCGTGTATATATATATATATATATATATTATTATTTATAAGTATTATATAATATATTATATATATTATATAATGTATAGTATATTATATTATATATATATAATAGATATATATACATATATATATATAGTATATATATAGATAATATATATATATATATATATATAGATAAAAAAAAACATATATATATTATAAATAATTATGAGAGAGAGAGAGGAGAGAGTTCAAGAATACACATACAGCATATAAGAAATAAACTATATAATATTATGAGATAGAGAGAGAGAGAGTTCAAGTAATACACATACAGCATATAAGAAAAAAACTAGGCGGTAATGACAATGCATACGGTTCCCTATCTCAAACTCTCGAAAGCTCCTCCAAGAGGACCTATCAGACTCCGTTTCGAATCGCCAAGAGCTGTTCACGAAAGATCAACAACGCAAAAGTTACGGAAGGTCAGAAGCTAGAACGACTTAGAACGACTCGATTACGGAGAGAAATAGACTTCCTAATGAGAGCCTCGCTTAAGTTACCTCTAAACTTGGGCTCAGTCTCTCGTAACTTGAAGCGATCAACTTCATAAATTACAAGGATTTGCGATAACGCCCCGAGATACTCGACTTAGAGGAGGAGATGCAGTTGCAAGAGTTTAGTCAATGGAAGGAATAACTGAATTCTCTTGCGCCGGTAGACGCAGTGCCAAAGGGAGCTTTACTGTGCGATTTTATTTTTCTAAGGCGTTATCAATTCCTACGTGTTATCCAGGCAATATGCTGTACATTTCAAGTTTTCGTTTTTCTAACATCTCGATATTAATGTTTACGACGAGACATGGCAGCGAAACATGGCTTCACGTCTGATTTGCATATCATTATCAAGTACATTCTGATGTTTTAATCAGTAATTTTAAAAATATGTTTGTTTGTTTGTATGGTGTTTTTAACGTTGCATGGAACCAGCGGTTATTCAGCAACGGACAACGGCTTTACGTGACTTCGAACCACGTCGAGAGTGAACTTCCATCACCAGAAATACACATATCTCACACGTCAATGGAATGCCCGATAATCGAACTCGCGGCCACCGAGGTGGCAGGCCAGGACCTCTCAATCTTCCTTAGCTTCTACACTTGTTTACATCAGGAACTTCTACCAATGGGGTGTAATAAATCATGTGACCCGTTCGCAGGTGGCGAAATAGCGCGAGGAAAGGCGCTTGTTTTTTTTTGGCAGTGACAGGTATGACTAACGACGATTTGCTGTACCTCTCTCTCTATAAATATTTTACATTTGTCATCAGAAGAATTCAAGGGCGAAGCTCATGATAAGAATAAGACATATTTAGGCTAGGCAGAAGACTGTTTGTTGGCTTCTATGTGTGATAAAAAATAACTTTGATATGTTGTGGCGTCGTCCAAAATTAGTCTTAGACCTGTTATATTACCGGGTATTTGACTAGTGATATTAACGGTGCGCATGGCAAGTTGTACCATTAATTATTATAAGCAAACATAAAAATGAAGTCTAAATGTACATATGTGCATATAATCATCATTACTATTATTATTTTGGTAGAGGACCCTGTTTTAGGCAAATATTGTTAGAGAGAATGGCAGAATTAAGCGAGTTGATTTTATATATTGATTTTTTTTATTTTTCTTACAATCCGCTCCTCAGCCTCAGCGATGTATCTGAGTAACTATCCAATATTCATACTGGGGATTTATAAAAATTATAAAAATTATTATTATTATTATTATGTTATTATTATTATTTCCCATACGTAAAAATAAATATCAACAAACTGATCTTGGTCCACCAAAAATAAATCCCTTATACTTGGTTAACCTTAATGTCTCACAAAATTCACTAAATATCTTGATCACAACAAAAGCTGTAGTAATGCCACCTCACCTTATGAATATATAACACAAAATATAGGAAAATACCGAAATCTACATGTTCCAATCTAAAACAAGTCCACATCATTAACATCACAAACCATTTTGAAAATGAATTATCATTTTTACGCTCCTAGAATTGGAGATCTAAAGTCATTACTTTATAGAATTTCACTACAGACTACTTATGAAGATGGAAAGATGATTATCACCTTGGCTAATGTACGATGTTGCCCAGGTGACATCTTAAATCATTTTCACATGTGGACGAAAAATGAGGATTAAATTCTTCAGTTTAAGTCTATATAAAAAAAAGTTTACATTTACATAAATCTACATATTTTCTAGCCGAAAATTCAACTAACCTAACCAGTTAGAATCCATCTGATTAATTAAAATAATAACAGTGCAGGCGATAAATACCAATTTGTATGTACATATAAAAAAATATGTTCTTGGGCAGCTGAATAGACAAGTATATGAAAGATAATAAATAATTTTTTAAAAATAATGCTTTACAAAGATCTGCAGGTTGTTAAATCAATATACAAATAAGTAAAACGCAAAACTCAAATACGAATGCATGCCAAGAATGTATGCCAATAAATCAAACGGCAGTTCCTTCAAAGTACAGCATTTAAATCGTCATAGATTTTGTCTTCTGAAAAGGTAATTTCTTACCTCAACCTAGAGAAATATTGACTCCATACATCACCGACCTGATATAATTGCTGGCAGTTGGCCACCACTTACACTTGACAAATGATATAGGCAATGAAGGTAAGTATAGGTAATGTGGGGTTGGAATCTCTCTCTCTCTCTCTCTCTCACTTCATCCCCACATTTCTAACCATAAACATTGTAGTCGATATCTTAGTTATGAGTATCTGGTCATCCTAAAATCATACTTATAAAACAAAACGAATCAACAGATGTATATTAGAGCAAATTTAATTATCTTTTTATACATGGGTAGATAGGAACACAAACCATAATTACCCAATTACAATTACGTCACACGGAATGCCCTGACCCAAATATATAAGGAATAACATTACTTCACTTTCTCCACAATGACAGATACGACATTGAATGACTCGACTACCAATGACACGCCCTCATTGTCAATCTCAATCAACCAATATTCTTTTCATATATACACATACAAATAATTGCCTAAAAAATCACAGTAGATGCACGTGACTTCATTATATCAGCGAATAACACAGGAAAATGACTAAACACGATAAAGCGCTTGGTACTGACCTTCAGCCTGTCATTTTTCTGTGGTATTCGCTTGTATACAAATTACATATAGTATACCTTTACAAGCAATCAGTTTCGCACACAAACTAACACACGCACGTGTGAAGAGTTCAGGACAAAGAGTTATCCTTTGAGGGGAAATGACAGACTTCATCAGGCCACTTCAGTCCACAGATTGAAAAACACAAAGTATAAGGAAGGTACATTATTCCGACTAATTGTAATAGAAAGAGAAACAAAAAGAAAGTCTTTACGGTATTAGTCTTAATCCATAACTACTTAGGCCGTTTCGGGATTTGTATTTTGGGCTTCAATTCAGAGTCCGAAGTTGAGAAAGTCGTAGTTTAGAAACTCGCGTCAAAATTGCGCTTGTCCTGTTTAGCGGGATAACCTCAATTTGATTTAGTCATCAGGCTCTTATCTATACAGAATTGGCATCCGGTTAGTTTTATCTATCTATTCTTATTATCTTATTATTATTAAATATTATATTATAATATCTATATATATATATATATATATATATATATATATATATATATATATATTATTATATATATATATATATATATATATATATATATATCAAAACAAAGCGATGAAGTTTAGTTATGATGTATATCTACCTAAACTGCATTGTAAAATCTCATAAATCTCTGACAGTTTCATCTTAATCTTCTTGCATCCACGTTGAAGAATTTTATAACCAGTAATCCCTATTCACCGACAAAACACTGATATTCCACACAAACAGGGCTAAATCCAGTGAACTGAAAACTCCATACTTTGTTTCTTGACGACATTGCTACATAAAAGGAGTGATTAATTAATCAACAGTTTGTAAATGGTAACTCTTACTCCTGTCATATACTCTATTGAGCACTTATTCATTAGGATATATACGACATTTTCTGTATCATTCTGCGTGCCGCTGTTGTGGAACAGGATACCATCAATATATTTAAAGATTAAACTGCAATGTTTTAAACGATGGTCAGGAACTATTAACTCAGGATCAGTACCCACAATAATACTAATATGCTCTTTGAGAAAAAAATCAAAACAGCAATCTTTCAAAAAAGCTGGATACATGCAATAACTGATATTTACATAAAAGAAACAAACTGGTAGCAAATGTCACTCCAAAAAATAATTAATGTCTTTCTCTAAATTTAAAAGAACACATCAACTATTAAAGCTGCACCTCTGCAATTTTCAAACAGTTATAAGGACTATTTGGATAATGAAATCATATGGATCAAATGATTTCCGTGCTTTTCGCACTTATCTATGATTTCGAAGATTTCCTCGGTGTTATCAATTATCAACTATCTTATGGTGCCAGCAAATTCTTCAATTATATCACAATATCCCATCCTTTCTTTCATTATTAGTTATGCGTATATTACTTTCAAAGCTAGCAAGTTGCTTTGCATCGCAAACCGACTATAGGACACAATACTGGATGCTTGTAAAATGAACTTGAATCGGCGCTTTCTGCTTGCTGTAATATTAACCATATTCAACAAGAGAAAATTAATCTTACTGTGTATGCTATCGTCTTCACTGTCTATTATTTAATTCATATGGACTGCTATTGTCAATTAATATAACAGTTGCGTTACGTAACATTATCAGCCATACCATTTGCAAATGATTCAATCATTCTTTATTGCTTTATCAACAACTGACATTACATACTTCTAAGATTTAACGAGTTCGAGTTCTTGAGCTGCTATTTCACCTGTAAAGACACTGTGAGGTGGTTTATTGTATGGATGCCTATACTTCAGAACATTTTCATATTACCTACTTCATTAATCTTACTTTTCCTTCACAAAATACAGCTAATGGCAATCCTGCTGTCTTCACATTGCTTGTTGATAACATTTGACAAATGAATAGGACCTCTCTCTCTCTCTTTCATGATACGTAAATTTACGGATTTTTTCTTCATATAATTGGGGTCTTTATCACATCCTTTGAAGATCTGATTATGCATTATGTTAAAGTGTCCTTTCATTACTTAACTAAGACTGAAATCTCAAGAACAATGTATCATAAGAGTTTCATCTACTTTCTATTGCTACCCACTCAATATAACAAGCATATTCCACTGTTTGTCTACAACTGACAACATATTATGCACCGTTTTAGTAGTTTGTGTACTACGAATGTGTTGTCAGAATTTTCTGGCAAGTTTTAACATCCTATTATTCTGTCAGAGTTAACCGATACCTGACTTGACTGTGACCTTCCTGAAATACTTCTACTCTCATATGGTTTGTAACATAGTTTAATTCCGTTTCACTAACTGATGCAGGAAAAGTTACGAAAAAGGTGCTGTGCTCGTATTTAATAATTTTCATGGTGCTTCGGGAAAGGTTCTACGAAATCTCGCTACTTTATTTCTTGAATTATCTAGTTTCTCTCTAGGAACTTCCACCTCTACCTCTTTTCCTATTTCGGCCCCTTGTTATTCTGGATATAGATATTTCTCGAATGTCTAACCTGTTGATTTGCCGGTTTTCAACATCTCGTATTTCTTCGGTCCAGAAATTTTCTTGGCCTCCACGATGTTCTTCTGTTCTAGTTTCTGAGCTTACGTCCTGACACTTCTCTACAATTTGCAAGTATATCCTACTTTCGTACGTACGCTCTCTCTGTTGTGTTCCTGTATGATAGGAACACTGTGTGTGTGTATACGCATGCATGCATATATATATATATAATATATATATATATATATATATATATATATATATATATATATATATATATATGTATTATATACATTATAATATACAGGTATACACACACACGTACAGATATATATACATATAAGTACACACATATACATATATATGTGTTTGTGTGCATATACACAGGAAATGTGTCTGTGCACATAAACACAATCATGACTGCCACACGTAACCAGACGTAAAGTAGCGTACGTGCAAGAACGCTCACCAGGAACGCCTGATGATAGGAGAGAATGTATCGCGTCTGTCAGCGAGCCATCATTGTATCGGGTCAACGCCACGTGTATGACGCAACCCCCGGCCCCCGCAGACATTTGACGCTGAAGGCAATCGATACAGAACTCAATCGAGAGATATCAGTTACAGTTTCTTTTATTCGTTTATTTCTGTTGGTTTTCTTGCCTACTACTGCTAAATCAGCATTAATATTGGTAAGAGAGACAAGAAAAAGGATTTTAATAATGATGCTACTATTAGCTATTGTAATATCTCATACATATAAATGTATAATTTGTATCTCCACCTCTGACTCGTTATTAATACTTGCTATAACAGTAATAACGCTAGGGAGGAAAAAGAATACTAATAATGATAATACTACTGATTATTATTAAATATCATAAAATTTAATGTATATTTTATATCTTCATTTTCGACTGATTAGCTAAAACAGGAAAAAGACAAATAAAAATATTTCATTCTCGAAAAAGTAGAAATATCGATACTATTCAATTTGAACACTTTTTTTTTTAAATACTGCAGCATATCAGGACACACCCCTTAATAGTAACCAGTAAGGAATACGGGATATGTATTTCAACAGTGTGTGTATCCTAAAGGATTCCCTGATTTTATGCAAAATATTTGGTCTAAATTGTTGTGGTATTAGGAGACCTGAATTTATGGTCATAGTCTCTCTCTCTCTCTCTCTCTCTCTCTCTCTCTCTCTCTATATATATATATATATATATATATATATATATATATATATATATATATATATATATACATATATATATATATATATATATATATATATATATATATATATATATATATATATATATATATATATATATATATATATATATATATGTGTGTGTATGTATGTATGTATGTATATAATACTAAATACCAAATATAACATATATATAGTAATATTTATATTTAACTGAAATAATAATCACCAAGGCTATAATGCAGAAAAGCTATGAAAAACCGGTGAATAAGGTTGCTTAATATAAACACTCACGTTTCTACGGGGCGATGTAGGTTAATTGCACAGTGCAAGGTTGTAGACACAAAACGCAGCGAGGTTTCAAAGCATAATTGCTGAAGAAATGCGCAAGGTCAGTTCTAGCTTGCAAAGAGGTCGGTTGCAACGCGCAAAGCTGATCGAAGATGCTACCAACTGAGTTGAACCAGAAATCGTAGGAGAAATAATAGGCACGAGTTCACTCACGCTTTTGAATCGTTTACTTGCCATAGGTTAAATGATGAATCCTATGAGGACGATGATGACACCAATGACAGTCAAAGGAGCCATATGTTATTGGGAAAAGTACCTACAGCTGTAGATATGCTTTAAATTAAGATTCCTCGAAATAACATTTCATCATCTCATACACATCAATCCGTAATGTTTAACCGAATACAAAAGCAAGCAAAAACTGAACGTGGAAAAATGTATACAGAAATTAGCAATTAGTTGGTAGCCCACAGACGAAATCATACTATGATGGGCGTAATGTCTGTCTGTCTGTCATTCAATCACGGCCAAACGGCTGGTCAGATGGGCATGAAACTTGGCAGGGTTATGGTGGGGACCCCTAAGATGGTTTGTAATGGGGTTTCATCCAACCTAGCCCCCTCCTTTGTCGGGGGTGCGGGGGTGAGAAGGGATTCCCTGAAACGGAGCTGTTTCTGGCCGTGAAACGAGCCTGGTCATTCCCGTAGACTTAGTTTCTTTACGATTTTTCATACATAATTTTTGTACAACTTCCCTGGAGAAAGTTGCGAATATTTCAGCTCGGACACAATAGAAGATGAAAATATCATCAATATCCGCAAGATTTTTGAATAACTTAAATCCATCGGGACTGCCAGTGCACAAAATAACGTTGGTAATGATGCTTCGGAATTTCGATCCTGCCAATGGACATTGCAACGGAACGAGGTACACCGTTATGGAGCCAAACTCCCACGTCATCGAAGCAGTGATAGCAACGGGCCCTAACACTGGCAAACGCCTGTTCATCCCCCGGATTCTTCTGATGCCTCCGGACAACCAGTTTTCGTTCCAGTTACGGCACAGGCAGTTTCCCATCTGCCTGGCCTTCTCATTCACTGCAAACAAGTCGCAGGGCTAGACTTTGGATCGTGTTGGTGTGTTTCTGCATCACCCATGTTCACGCTATGGCAACTGTAATGTGGGCGATGAGCAGAGCAACTGACTCTGCCAACTTGAAATTAAGTTGTGGACAAACTGATAATATTGTGTACAAAGAGGTTCTGTAGTAGGAATGTATAAAAACCGCCCTTATTTTAATTTTGCTGAACAAATAGTACATATAAATTTTTCATTTCTGCACCCGTATTTATCACCCATCGTAGATGGGTAAGTTTGCAAGTAAAGTTAATGGCAAATCATTATGAATGGCAACACACAAGGCTACGGGAGCCTCCACTTTTAAAATATAAACTCTTGTTCATGTATAACCAAAATAATATTATAAATTTTTAAAATTTATATATATATATATATATATATATATATTTATATATATATATATATATATATATATATATATATATATATATATATATATATATAATATATATATATACTCGTATATCACATCACATGATATACAAATAGCTATGCATTTATCATACAGTCGGTCTTTCATTCCCGAATTTTGCTTCACGACGGCCGACACCAGATCCTTCCTACCTAGTGCTAAAAATTCGCTGTAATCAATGCGTCGAGCAAATTCCTTGACGTGCCTGAACATTACCGGTTCGTCTGAACCGAGCCTTAGTGTTAAGCTAGTCCCCCCCTCCACCCATCCTCCCCCTCAGGTTCGCCAAACTTTTCCAAGGGTTTGCTGTTGAAAGAATAATGTCTACCGAGACGAATATTGGTAATCGAATGCTCCATTGCCCTGGGTTTGCAGATATATGAGGTTTCTAAAGACATTTGAAAGTAGGGCATTTTTTAGGGCTCTAAGTCAATTTTAGTATAATGCGCGTGACCCGGTGGGAGATTTTATTGGATTTGAGGCCAATACTCTCAATAATTCAGTATAGCCCTGCCTGCTAAAAATGGCAGACGGTCGCGAATTCATTTTTCAAGAGAGCTACGTGAGCTAGGTCGCGTATTAGATGAAAGAATCACTCATTATTATTAATGTAAGATGATAACCATAAACATATATATATATATATATATATATATATATATATATATATATATATATATATATATATATATATATATAATGTGTGTGTGTGTGTGTGTGTGTGTGTGTGTGTGTGTGAGAGTAAGAAAATCCGATATTAGTTTTGGTTACACAGTGAAATTACTTATCTAAATGTCCAAATATAAAGCTGTTTACTATCTTTCTTCCAAGCATTGCAGTTAATCATGGGGACCAACAGTGGAGAGGGCGTTCAGAACACGAAAATTTTCCACTGCATGACAGCAGGTGTAAAAACACCTATTTATCTAGCTTTAAACTAAATAAATCCATACACTTACCAAACAGGTGTGCACAAACATAATATAGCCTTCGGTGATGTACATGCAAGAATTCATAGAATGAACCAATAGTTTTCAACAACTTGTTTGAATTCGCTAAATGAAAGGCTTTTGGTATTACGTACAGTGGATTCTAATCGAAGAAACATCTCTCAACGAACAACAGTTTCATTTTACAAATTACCCCTAATTTTGTGTAAAAAATATTGTCATAGAAACGGCAGGATCACAATAAGAAGATCGATATGGCTTCCGTACCCGACAAGCATTTCTCTCTCTCTCTCTCTCTCTGGTAATGTGGTAAGCGCTTTGGCAAACTGGTTAGGTCCTGTTAAGTGCATGCCGTAGTGTGGACGCTCTCATTTGAATCCCAAGCTAACACCAGATTTATGTGGTTCTTTGTGGAAACGAATTCCCAGGGACAAAGCGGTTATAGTTCAACACAGACAGACAGAGGTCAGGCCGGACGGCGGCTGACTTGAGAAATGTGACGAAACATTATGTATTATAACTACTAATAAAATTATAATAATGATGATAATGATGATGATTATCCTTTTTATTATTATTACATTTTACACTAACATAATCGTGTTATCTTTGCCTGGAAAAATAGCGTGTAGACTCTAGACTTACACGCTATTTTCCTGGCAGAAGATGGAAACAAAATAAGCAAGTATTTCACCACAGGGTACGTAAATAGGATAATTTAATTTCCTTATATAAATCAAAGATGCATGATGTGAACTTGAATTCTTGTAAATGCTTGCACACATAATATGCAACTAAAGTATAGAAAGAAAATTCCCCTTGGAGAGGGTGACTCTCTCGGGTTTCGGCAAGTGTTTTTTTGTCTCCCGGCCCCCAGGTGTTTATTTATTTGTTTATTTATTATTTTTTTAGTCAACCACACAAGTACTGACGAGAAAGAACGTTGGTTAGCGTTTACGATCAACTGAAAATAGTTTTCTTTTAACCTTCTTTCTTAAGTAGCAAGCCCGTGGCCATAAACTTCTGCAAACTCCCAGCTCTAAAAGTTGCAGTTTACTTTAACTTGAAAAGTTTTAAAAACAAAACACTGATAAGATGTTATTCTAAAGGAAATTTGTAACTCTTCTGGAATCCCCGCAAATGATGACCTATTTAAAACTGAGAGATAAATATCTATGTAGGAAGACAAGAAGTGTGAAGAAAGACATGTGATAAATTATAGTAATGTTGGATTCCAAAACAACTAAAAAGTAGTAATGTTAGATTTCAAAACAACTAAAAAGTAGTAATGTTGGATTCCAAAACAATTACAAAACTGGGGGAAAAATAATCGAATTGACAATGATTAAAATCCAGAGCAGTTTCTAATACAGCATTTATGAGTTCCATCGACTTTTATATACCTCGGTAGACATCTTTAGTTATGCATAAAGAATATACGAGTGAAACTTTTCAAGCAATAAATAACTTGAGCAATAAAAACCTCAAATAAAGAAAACCTACTTCCAAGATAAAAAAAAAAAAATAATCTTCAAACGACTGATTATACACCGATTTATTGTCTGACATTATCTTCTGCCCAGTCAACAACGGGTTGTTGATGCCGTCAAACGAAGGAAATACCCTGATAACAAATCTGATAAAAGCTCTGGCGAACGACTGTTTTATTAACTTGGCGAATTGCTGCATCAGTCGATAATATCATAATCCGCCTTAACGCTTATAAAGGTAAATGCAGCGTGTCTTACCGAAACGGCTGGGTTATCATCGATGGTCAAAGAGAGATGACTAATAATGAAATTTTAATTATTATTCACCGAAAGGGTTATCGATCTTGTAGCTTAGTTACACAATACGATTAGCTAAAATGTTAAGTATATAGCTCCTTTCGGTTTCTACCACAACTGTCGGATCAAGTGGGAGATTTCAAACTTCCATTGATTACGTTACATATATTGGTCCGGTTACTATTCTAAGAGGCGATAGCAGAATCCAAAATCATTGTCTGAAAAAAAACCCAGACAAATAAAAACTGGCTTTCATGCTCAACAACGGCTAACGATGCTGAATCTCTGAAAGAAAAAGTTTGGCATATGCTAGACAAGAAATAAAAGGCTATTGAAGTAATGTTATCCGAATTCCTATCTTCATCATTTTGACCTAAATGCTCCATCAACAAGTGCGACTTACATGTGAGTCATCTCTCTCTCTCTCTCTCTCTCCAACAAATACCAGTTTCAAGAAGATTTTACGCAATCCTTTGTGTCAATCTCTCACTCGTGAGTTGTTTTCGTGAGACTGAACACTTGGCCTTTTCTGATATATATCATATTTGATATAAAGGAATTCTTCGAATTCTTCCTTTTTTTCTTTCATTGTCGTACGATTGCTAATGAGAAATCAGCAAAACCAAGGTGGTCATTTTTCCTTTCAGTCTTAACTGAAGCACATTTGATACTGAGGGATTACATCCAAATACAATATATAAATACAAGAAAACTGTCCTCGAGGGTTCCCATTATTTTAAGTTTGAAATACAAAGGGCAAAATCCTAAGGACGTCACTACTCACTCATCATTCGTTGTCCTCACTCCACTGGTTCTTTTTTCGGCTTTATCATACACTTATCCATTCCTTAGGGAATTTTCTTTCACGCATTGTTAAAACTTGGCGTGAACACGAAAGATTTCACTGCAAGACATAACTTTTAACTTAGTGTTGGGGTAAGAATACTGCTCCTCACAATGGTGATAATGGGATTTATAACCCATTCCTTGACGTTTACGTCCGGATAAACAAGCAAGCTTAGATCTAAGAATTAAACTCAAGTCTCTGTCTTACAATAATATATGCTACACAATCTTCCCTTAGCAATTTAATGCAAGCAACACCAGGGCATAAAAAAACACCGATTTTTACAATCATAATCTTTCCTTTGGCCTTCAAAGAGTTATCACGGGCTTTAGTTTCCTTGTTTTATTTACCCTCCTTTCTTTTCAAAGGCCAGTCCGTCATTTTCTTATGCACTGGAACCCACTATTATACTATTTCAATTCTTTTCACTACTTTAGCTGTGGAGCTGAAGAGGACAATTTGCTGCCAGGCAAGGATAACCACACAAACTCCCTACATAATCATTCTCTCTCTCTCTCTCTCTCTCTCTCTCTCTCTCTCTCTCTCTTCTCTCTCTAGAGAGAGAGAGAGACGAGAAGAGAGAGAGAAGAGAATGATTTGTTTTTATTTAATGCTGTACTGCCTAATATATATATATATATATATATATATATATATATATATATATATATATATATATATATATATATATATATATATATATCTGGCAGTACAGCGTTTGCAGAAGAACTGACGATTGTCAATGAGAACAAACTAGCGATATATAATGCCTATAAGTAGAACATGACTTCTCTCTGATTAGAATTCTATTCTTACAGTAGCTGAGCGGTTTCCATCGTCTGACAGAATATAATTTTGCAGTCAAGAACAACACGTCTATACAATACACAACGCACACATGTATGTCTGCTGACTCGTTCCGCATAGGAAAAGAAAGAAAATAACTAGAATGAAGACGGAAACGGCGTTCAAGAATACAAAGAAACGAGGAACAATAGGCATCGTAAAGTACACCGAAAAACAAAGCCGCAGACGATTGCCAAATAGCCATCCGCTGACGATTCAAGCGCCTCTAATCGCCGATTCTTTGTATTTGGATTCTTGTTACTCAATTACACGCCAGAATCGCTTTGATGCATAATGCCGCACTTCCCAGTTGGTTCGTGAAGAAATGAAGAAATTTTGCTGACTGAAACAAATGAACAAAGATAAGAATAACAAATATATATATTTCTAATCACTAGGACATAAAATTAGGAGTGCCAACTGATGAAAAAAAAAAAAAATAGATACAGCGTTTGTGAATAAACATTAAAATGGCGGTTAAAACTAAACTACAAAGAGAATAAATATGACTACATTTGTATAAAGGATGATGTACTCTAATAATATTAATTTGATAAGAACCAAACCATTACTCAAGCGATTACAACCTGGAATACATTAAGACAAAACGCTTATGAATGTAGAGAACTCTACCTAGCAAATTCATATGATTTTGTTCGCCGAGATAACCGAAGAAATTCATATGATTTTGTTCGCCGAGATAACCGAAGAAATTTATATGATTTTGTTCGCCGAGATAACCGAAGAAATTTAAATGATTTTGTTCGCCGAGATAACCGAAGAAATTTATATGATTTTGTTCGCCGAGATAACCGAAGAAATTCATATGATTTTGTTCGCCGAGATAACCGAGGAAACTAACTGATGGACATTTATCCACTGATAAATCAATACCGTGACCTTCAACAGTCACGAAACTAAACGACAGCCTAAATGTTGCAAAACTTCATTGACGCCAGAGAACTCTCCCTCAATTACTAACTTTGCAATGTCACACAGAGATCGTGAACCTTGCAAGATAATGCAGGCTGGAAGGCTGTAACTAAATAGTAATTATGCGGATAAAGGCTTGGCAGTGGCATGCAATTATGCGAGAGAGAGAGAGAGAGAGAGAGAGAGAGAGAGAGAGAAAAAAAAAAATTAAAACAAACATTTAAAAACGGGTTGCACTTCCAAGAAGACGAAGGGTGGGAGAACGACATCCCGCAATAAATAATAAAAAGAAAAATGAAAAATAATGAAAGCCCGATAAAAAGTTAACGCAGAGGGAGAAACTTCTGTGACAACAATCAACACCCACACCGATCTCGACTCTTGGCAAGGCCCGAGGAACAAAAGCTAAATCGTACCATCACAAACCGTCCGTCGTCGGGTAGGCAGATTTCTCTAAAAGCAGCGACGCCTTCGATAATGTCAAGGCGCAAAAGGGAAAAGGAAAAGACAAATTCAAGATAGATTCAAAGTGAAGTATACTGAAAGCAATTTCAGGAACATTGTTACACAAAATTTCAGGTGCTATTGTAATTGGAAACTATGCATGTTGTACATTGGAAAACTTTAAATAAAAGATAAAATAAAATTATTAGCAACTTCAATTGATCGCATTTTGTTCTTTCTCGGTTTCCAATCCTTGAAGAATCCTTGCGTCCGTGAAGAAATAGGGCCATGAAAAAGCTTTTTTTTTTCCTCCTTTTTTTTGCTAACCTCGATCGCAACCTAATGGCTCATTTGGGTATGCTCTTGGCAAGCAACGCACAGAGCAGCCTTAGAGATGATTTTCGACTATCTCATTTAACTTGTAGCTGTTGTTATGGAAACTTAAAGGATATAACACTACCCTGCAAGCAATAACTTCTTGTGCCAAAAGCTTAATGATTTCTCAGGTGTTATCTATCAATATATTTATCACAATTCCCAATTCCCTGTCAACTGATATTATTAAGGATCACTTAAATTCATCTCCTGGTTGATTTTATGAAATTTTTGGCCGTCAGGCCAAACACTGGGACACTTTCGGCCATTCAGCGCTAAAGACAGAGAAAAGGGGGAGTTGTGGTTGGGCAAACAAAAAAAAGAAAGAAAAAAAAAACAGATGACGTGCAAGGACCTAAAGGTGGAACTGAGAGAAAACACCACGGTTGCACTACGAAGTAATAGGTAGAGAGGTTGGACAGCAAGATTGAAGAATGAAAGCGGGAATGGATGTGAGCAACCAGAGTCTAAATACGCTGCAAACAATCTTTAGTAATGCCTACTGTGTATCACGTGAGGTGCACTGACGACACTAACTCACTAACGTATTATTTATCCCCTAAAATTTGATCCTTCAATTATGCTTATATCCTAGACGTGAGTATTTTTCTTCCTTTTTCCCAGACGGGCACTTAATGCCGAAGAGACTTCCTAGAAATCTCGTTGGACTTTCTGGCTCGTTTCACAAGGACTAGTTCACATCGTAAGTAATAATAATTCCTATCATTACTCTTATCACTGACACTGAGCATTCTATACGACAGCCTTTCCTAACATAAATACGGAATACGGATTTGCTTTCCCAAATATTCTTACAGCTCTTTTCTCTCTCAAAAATATCGCACAGTAATCAAGATGTAGCCGCTGCTTTGGAGAATACATCCGG
>NC_087218.1:71256432-71291432 GCF_015104395.2 Macrobrachium nipponense | reverse complement strand
AAATACCTTGCAACATTAATAACCACAGAGCTCTCTACTTGCGGTTGCGATAAAACAAACCACTTGACATACATGACTTTCTCGTGAAACCTTATCGTTCAGTTACGTAATGAGACAAATATAGTATATATGAGGGTACAAATTAACTTGGAGATAATGGTAAAAACACATCTGTTGAGAACGGGGAGAAGTGGCTTACTAGTAAGAAAACTATGCAACTATAGTAAAGAATGTTTGAAGAACGAATATACTTGTGAGTGTTGGCGTGTATGTGCGTGTTTGTATATGTATGTATGTATATTAATATATATATATAATATATATATAATAATATATCTATATATAATGTATATATATATTGGTGTGTGGTGTGGTGTTGTGGTGTGGTGTGTGGTGTGTGTGGTGTGTGTGTGTGTGTCCTGTAATCTACAGAAACGGGAAAACCTTTGCTTTTAAAAGCTTATTTAATTTACCCGAAAAAAAACTGACGTAGTCAGGACATCATGTTATATTGCATTAGGTCAACCCGGAATAAAAGCTGCCTGACTCTGTGATGTCTGGCAACTCCGTAAAACATGGGAAACTTCAGGGAAAAGACAAACGGGAGACAAAACCAACTACAACTTGGCATCTAACGCAACTTCTGTTAGGACAAAAACAGGCGTTAAACAGGTCTTCAGGATAAACAGAATTTTCGTATTGTTTCAGTAAGTAATGAAAGAGAGTCATACAAAACCAAACGACAAATATACGGGAAAAAGACGAATGAGGTAATAGCAAAAATAAAAGCAATCATCGCACATCTGCACATCACCCAAACAACATAACATTTGAATCGGCCGCTCACCTCTCTATCTCGAGTCACCGAACCAGCATCGGTGTGATAATCTTACCTTCCTATGGCGAGAACGTTTGAAATAATGCGAAAAACTCTTGGGCTTCTCTGTCCTTGGCCCCAGTTGGCAACCCCTTGAACCCCAGGCTGGTCGGCTGGTGGGTCTCTTCTCCTCTTGGCACTGTGGCATAGGATTAAAACGCGGATCTGAAAAGTTTCCCTAACTAAAGCAAGGGGAACACCCCAGCGTCACAGCGAGGCTCGGCTAAAGGCACACAAACACGCACTTCTCCTCGGTCACCACAGCCAGCCACAGACTTTCTCGTACAGAAAGAAGCCTGATTCACATGGTTCAGACATGCAAGATCACGGCTCCGCCAACCAGTGAGACTCGATTCACGTTGAGCCGTTCACTACAACAATGATATTGACTTCTATCCCAAATCGATGGGCCGCTTCATTCCGAGTTGTTCATTTCTTGACGTAAAAGAGAACTCTCTTCAGACCGATTCCCGCACTTGCATCTGTCTAAACTGTCGCCAAGAAGCGACTAAACCCCAAAGATTACCTCGTGTACATCACTCCATACAATCACGCTTTAGTTAAATTCGCACTGAACACAACGGGGAAACACACGCGGGACGACGACACAGCGGAGAACACGTGCACTGAACCAGATGTCACCACTGCTAATGACTAAAATGGTCACCTTTTTTTTCTTCATCACAACTCACTCGCTTTGTGTCTCGGCACCCTGGCTTCAGCCACTACCACTGGCACACACGAACACGATATAGCCCGTGTGTCAGCACAACACCGCTACTCCGCCCTACGTTATAAAGTCAGCTGACGCAACGCTGATTATGCATTCGCCTCTATTAAGCTTTCCGTACATTTTCTTGCCTCTGCTCTCTTCATGAGGGTACCAGCAGCAGCTCAATCAATTTTCATGGATTCTAAATAAACATATAACTGCAATACAGACTGCGGAATCATTTTCCTTTATTTTCAAATAGGTATTATTGAAACATTATTAATTCGATGTTAATATGTTAACTAGAGTTTTTTTAAAGGTTGCGTTCGATTTACGAATGCGGGTTGGTTAACTATACATGACCATCACGAAAAGGTATCACATCATGCCGAAAAGCACGAAACCTAAAAGTAAATAAATAAATAAAATAAAAATAAAAAAGACTATTACACAATCGAAGAAAAATACATCGAGAACTGTAAACAAAAGAATTTCCTGTATTTTCGTTTGTTCTCTCTTTGTTATCTTAAGCCATATCCTGTGTACCATGAAAAACGCCCTTTCCATTGCAAAATAAGACTACTACCAAGAAAAAGATGCACATCATTACAGGCTGCAGAATCATCTCCCTTTATTTTCAAATCGGTAATATTGAAATGTTAATGATCGATGTCAGTAATACGTTAACTATATAAGCATTATTATCGTGACCTTAATTTTTTTCATCGAAAAGGAGCATATCTTAGGAAAATTACCAAGAAGTAAAAACAAATAAAAAAAATTAAAGCGCGTAACATAACAAGAGCATAGATTTGCATTTATATGTATTTTGGAAAAGAGCTCTAATTACAAATGGCTATGGCTTGGTCATTCATGCCATGCAATAGTTTCACTATAAAGCAGCATATACTGAATTTGTAAAGGAAAATATATTCTTCTAATGAGAAAAATTTTTAACTCTGGGAGAATAGTATAAGAAACATTATATTATATTATATATATATATATATATATATATATATATATATATATATATATATATATATATATATATATATATACATATATATATATATATATATATACTATATATATAATTACATCCACACACACGTATATATACATATGCATCTAATATATATACTATATATATATATATAATATATATATATATATATATATATATATATATATATACATACTATATATATATACACATATATATATTATATAGTATATAGATATATACTTACAGCGTCAGTTACCCCTAAAAAAGAAAGCGTCAACTTACTAGATCGATATACAAATAAATCAATAGATATGAGTCACTATTCCGCAGAACATTGGACTAAACAGTGCTTGAGAGAGAGAGAGCACAGTACATATTCGAAGCGTGCTGTACTGTACAGCCATCGCCGGGACCTAGATTCGCATGCTCGAAATAAACGAACACTTGTACACTGCTATTCATAACCGGTATGACTGGATTTATAAAACACCAAACGACCTTAACTTGATATCACGTGAAACTGTGCACTTAAATGTTATTTTATTTTTACTCTGTTTGTATTTCTTTCTGCGTAGGATCATATATATATATATATAATATTATATAATATATATATATATATATAATATATATATATATATTATATTATATTATTATATATATAGATCATATTCATAAGTCATAAGTAAAATATTTCCTTGACATATAATATTTAGTTTATATACAATAAATATTTAGTGCTGAATGGTACTCAGTAAGATGGGATACATCATTACCATCAGTAAAAGAATAAAGGAATAACGTTAGCACTTGCAATAATGATTAGAAAGATGGCAAAACACACACACATATATATATTATATATATTCATTAATCATATTCAAACGTATATACATTTATATATACATACTACACACCAAAACACAAAGATACACAGGGGCAGAAATACAAAGATTACCGAGGGTCGTCTTTATAATAAACTATGTTCAATATAGTTCTTAGATATATTGCCATATAAAAGAAATCTTGGTAATTTCCTCCTAATGATGTAAGGATTAAAATACACACACAAACACACACACACACAACACACATATATATATATATATATATATATATCTATATATATATATATATATGTGTGTGTGTGTGCGTGTGTTTCTAATGTACGTATGTCTGTAAGTGTGTGTGTGTGTGTATGTATATATAGAGAGAGAGAAAGAAAAAATAAATTTCGTAAAGAGGCATTTTTTTTTTGTTCCAAAATGAGGGAAAACATTATGAAAAACGCCAAGTGTTCGATAGTACTACAATTTACCTCTTGAGGTGCAAAAACATATTCACGTTAAATTAAATCTTATAAATTTCTTTTAAAAAAAGTTATTTCCTTAAAAAATAACTAAAAATCCTAAAATAGCAAAACGGTCCAAAAACCTTTGGTAAGCAAAGTGAAAGCATACAGGGTGAGCGTGGAGAGGACTAGAATATTAGGATTGAAATGACAGGCAGATTTTTTTTTTATCTCTTTTCAACGTTTTTTACGACGATCAGTGAACGGTTCGGTCGCAGGCCAATAATAATGATTAGAATCTCGGGACTAATAATTCCCTGTAAAAGAGAAATTCTCCTACCATGGAAGCATTATCAGCCGAGACGATTGCACAAACTGTATTCATAATCAAATGATAACTTATTTCGGAAACACGTAAATAATTTACTTCATTTTACTAATTTGAATATCTGCGTTTAGAAAAAGGTGTGTGCCCGAATGTATAATTATGAATAAATTGTGTATATATAATATATATGTACATACATACATACATACATACACACACACACACATATTTATATATATATGTGTGTGTACGCTAATCACGAATATTAACTTGCAATCACATAATATATTTAAAATCCACGAAAGGAAAATGAAAAACTTAACCGGTACTAATAAGTACATATTTCATGTATGTATGTATAAATATGTATGTATGTATATATAAATATATATTTAATAATATATATCTATATATATATATATATCTATATATATATATATATATATATATATATATATCAGTCGTTTTCGAACTGCATTAGATTTTGCACGTGTATTTCGTTCATGAGTAAGCAGTGAAGATGAATACTTGGCAATGAAAGCCGGCTCGTTTATTTACTTCACCGCCCATTGCTGGGGTAGACGCCCTAAGCTTTAACTACAAGGAAACACAATCACTCATACACACATGCATCTATATTTATTATAATCATAACCGCGTTGATAAGGGAGATGAGGATGGTGGCAATTTAGAAGGGAAAAGGAGAAATAACATGTCCAAGACCACAAGGGGATTCTGGGATCCCATCCCCCCCCTCCCGACTTTATTTTTTTTTTTAACACAGAACGAAGAAGCAATATGATATCACAACTGTGTGTTCTCTTCCTCCCTTACCAATTCTTTTTTCCATCTTGTTTTACTCCTCCCAAGACCGTCGTCTCATTTTTGTATCACGTCGGTCTCAATTGTGTTGATAATCGCTGTTTCGCGTATTACCACGCCTTCCTTGTTGAAATTTTTTTTTATAACTATCTTATTATTTTAATACATGGGTGACCTTCCCTCATGGCAACTTTCCTCAGCCACTGCTCTGTGAGTGGCCATGAAACGTACATGGTAGAATGATAAAAGGGTCTTTATAAACTTGCAATAAACCTCTGGCATCCGATGAACGCCTCCAAACGCGCTTTGAATTTTAAGGGATCGCAACAAAAATAATAATAATAATAATACAACGGGTTACGTCACATAAACTACGACTGTCTACTGTCTTTATCAACAGTCCTGCTCCCATCTGCTAAACAGATAAAATACTAGTAATATAAAAATAAAATGAAAGTACTAAGAAATGTAAAATATACGAATGAAAGAATTTCCAAGGAAGGAGGAGCTAATGTAAACATCCCAAGGCTATCAAAGATAGCGATAGTCTTCCAAGGATAACAAAGATATTGCTTCACTTCCTAGGATGAGCTGAGCGGTGATGACGCCAGCTCTTCACCAACCCATCATGTGCGTCTTACAATAATTAATCAACAATGTTATGGACCTGATTAGGAAGGAAAGTAATACTACAATTTGAAAAAAAAAGAGCATCAGAAGGTTAGGAATGGATGGGACACACAATTCTTATCTTGAAAAACCTAATATAAAAAAACACATAAAATCATATGGAAATGTAAGAGTTATGATGTCTAAGACTATCGGAGGTAATTTTCTTAATAATTCCGATATATTATCCAAATATTTTATGTCCAATATATAAGTACTAAATAGCAAACGACTATCACCCAAGTAGGCATTTCCACTGTTGACTGATTGTAAATTTATCACCCAAGTAGGCATTTCCACTGTTGACTGACTGGAAATTTATCATCCAAGTAGGCATTTCCACTGTTGACTGATTGTAAATTACCTGCCGTCAAAATGGCTAAGTTCACTAGTGACGACGGGGTATTTCAGCGACCTACCAGACTGTCAAATAAATTAGGTCCTAGTCAACAACCAGAGAAAATTTAACAGCACCTCTCTTTCAGCTTCACAAACATGTCTGGTGTTCTAATATGAGGAAACTTGGTATATAACCTGTACTTGCCGTAGACAAAACCACATTATAAGAATGACAAAACCAAATTATCAGACCATCTTAATCCTTCACAGCTGCCACCACAACGACCAAAGGAACAGCAGTCTTCAAGCATTAAAAAGCAATGACCTTTATTTCTGAACATTTGTAAGATTACAGGTTGCATTGACAAGATTATTCACACTCAATAAAAATTTCACAGAAGTATACGTGATAAAGATAAATAAGGCATCCACACACAAAATGTTAAATACATGAGAAGTATTGTCCTTATACATTGCAGTGACAAATAAGAAGAGGTTGGCTAAAGTAATTCCGATCACTCTATACCATTGTTTTTTAAAGTGTGATCCGCGGACGCCCCGGGGTCCGAGGAATGTTCCAAGGGGTCCTCAGGATAATGTGAGGAGGAAGCGTTTCTGTTAAGTTGACTAAAATTTGTGTGCAAAATTAATAATGTTGTGAAAGCTATTTTAAGTAAAATGTAAACATTTATGTTGAAGGTAAGCCATTAATAAATAATTCAGTAGCAATTTTAGTACTATATATATTATACCCTGAGAACACTTTTAGACACAAGAGGGAAATTATCATAATAAGGGGTCCACTACATAAAGTAATTTTAATAAAAGGGGTCTGCTGCACAAGAAAGTTTAAGAAACACTGCTCTATACATATGGCAACTTGTATACAGTCACAGTGTTTTTGTTTAGAATGAAAAACACGAGCCAAGTAGTCAATCAGTACATCATTAAAAGCCGCAGAAAACCGACTTCAGGGAAACGTGAACATCTTTTGTATATACAGACGTATTTACTGTATCGGGACCTAATGATCCTATAAATCTTATAATCCAGTCCTAAACCAACGCCTTATCATTCTGTAAAAAAAAAAAAAAAAAAAAAAAAAAAAATTAAGTCTGTCCTACACTTACAGTTTATCGAGTGGTGCTACACAAATATTTCTTATGCATGTGCCAGGTCATTAAAGCCATATTTTAAATGCAGTGATGGATTTTTCTAAGCTAATTACAGCTCAATTAACGAGGCGAATAGTATAGCTGCGTAGCAATAAACCGACACCAGGATGCATTGTAAACAATCACGTAGGTAGAAGTGAAGAGGTGTTCCATTTTGATTTTCATTTATTTTCAAGTAATGACTGACACGGCTACAAAATTTAGTGTTTCACAGAGAAAACAATGCTTATAAGTGGAAAGGCTCGAAGGAAGACGGAAAGCGGAAGGGAAAGGAAGAGGTAATTTGTCGTGAAAACACAAAGATCGTCACTTACTCTAGTACCTCCGCACTGAAGACGTGACATTTGGTACCAGTCAACAGAATCTTTAAATAATAGTTAAAAAATAACAATGCATAACCTCATATTCCTTTGTTTGAACAATGGTCTAAGGATAATGAGCCCTATTCATTTTTTATTTATCTTTTTTTTTTTTTACTTTTCTCTAACCCCTGACTCCTATACAAGCACACAGAATGAAAGCACTTTGATCTGTTTCGGGACGATACGCTGCGTTTCGAGGGTCGGAACTTGCCATCTTAGCCATATCTTACATTGCCGTCAGTTCTGACAGCGTGCATCTCAACCCTCTTGCATATTACCTTCATTTTTATCAAAATGACACACTTGTATAAACTAAAGAGGCAATAACGTACTCTCAAGCTACAATGAAACTCGGACCTTGAGCACAAGCCAGCGCTTTCTCTCTAATCGGTCTTGATTAGGGGAAGTGTCAATGATGCATTCGAAGTATGCTCGGATTTCCTACAAGTTTCCTGAAAGTAGGACAAAGTGCGAGAAGGAAGGAATAACCACTATTCAGATCGAGATATATAGGTCACTCAGGTGACGAAAACCTGTGTTGTGAACCTGCTGCCGCAGCCATTCACAACAACCTCTACGGTCGAGTCGCATGTTTGTGCTACATGTGACAACACAGCATATGTTTTTCGCCCTATTTTTGCAGGATGTTTTAACAGTGAGCAATATAGCAAAACTGCGCGCCAAGTATGCTATTTACTGACAGTAAAATCAAACAAGTCTCCAAGTGCCATATAGCAGACCTCAGCAACAAAGTTTGGGAGCACCTGTCTCTTGACACCTGTCTCTTGACACCTGTCTCCAAAGTCTTCTACCCTATTTTACGTTGTACGTGCTCGCCTACCGATTCGGTAGTCCGGAGTTCGATTCCCAGCTCAACGTGGAATCAGAGGAATTTATTTCTGGTGATTAGAAATTCGGATCCTACAATAAGCTGTAGGTCCCGTTGCTAGGTAACCAATTGGTTCCCAGCCACGTAAAAATAGCTAATCCTTCGGGCCATTCCGAGGAGAGCTGTTAATCAGATCAGTGGTCTGGTTAAACTAAGATATATACTTAACTTTGAACAGTGCGTATCATATATATATCTTATAATATATATATATATATATATATATATATATATATATATATATATATATATATATATATATATAAAGCAAAATAACAGTATCATATCTCACCTCAGAAAAACATTGTTGTTACCTCCTCCTCTTCCTGTATGATAATTTCCAAAATACGAAAATGAAGGAGGAAACTCTCTAGATTTACACTGTTCACTGAAACGTCGGCAAGACAACCGGATCGTATGACCATAAAACTCCACAGGAAACCAAACATAAAACAGATCCAGCTTCAGCTGATATGTTCTTAAGTCTATTCAGATGAAGCTTGGTTTACACTGAACACTTAGACGGCCGAGGATGGTAGATTATAACCTTAGCAACGTGGCAAGATAAGAATTTGTGATACCGAAAAAGAGCATCTTGCGTTTTCAGCGTCACGTTTAATAACGTAATAAGTCATTATCGCACACAAATTATGATCTCAACTCATTACACTCTTTTATCTTCCCTTAACCGGGTCCGATGTGACATGAAGTTATCGACATCTTATCACAATTAAATGGAGGAGAATTTCAAGCTGTAGCCTCGATACAGATTCTCCGCTGAAGTGTTTTGTGCGGCTCTCTTTGGCTTTATCAGGAAAGACTTCCAAACAAGGACGGGTCTCTGCAAGTTTACTTACTCAAATTCATACGAAACAAGGCAAGAAGTCATGAACTTTCCAAGAAAACTTGCAGAGAAAAGAATGGTCAAAAGGGAAACCAACGAAACATAACACAGAGAGGAAATATATATTAAACATATAAAAAACAAATGAACAGTTGAATAAACACACCCCAACGGATATTAACAGCAGTTAAAAAGTCAGGAAATTGAAAGCAAAGGGGAGTGGCGCTAATTAAAGTGGCATCAAGGTGATTAATGTATTAACGTCCTCAGTTAGTGTTCAGGTCTGCACGTGTAGGATGATTCTTTATTTTTCCGTACAGGGCAGATCCTTTGAGGCTTGGACGAGGTCACGTAACGTTAGCTTGTCAGAAGAATATACTCTTCCCAATATATGAGCGTAAATGGGGAATAGTAAGTGACATCACAAATGGACTTTTCCTTTCAAACGTTTGCAATTATTATCATTATTAATATTATTATTATTATGATGATTATTATTATATTTCAGTAGATGAAACCAATTTACATGGAACAAGCGCACAGGGGCCAATGACTTGAAATTCAAGCTTCCAAAGAAAGGTAGTTTCAACCTCTCATAGCAGACCCACACTGCAGCAGTAATTGATCATGATAGAGAGAGACAGTGATTTTTCCTCGTCCCGTGAGAGGAGCGAACCCCCAACGTCTGAGTGGCATACAACGACACTAACCACTATACCAGCGGACCAGCTGCTTCTTTGTCACAAGGAACGTCACAATTAGTCAAAGATCAATTTTCACGAAAAGTGTATCAATGACGAGCATCAAAACTCGCGAGGTACGGATCTGAATAGTGGGGGCGGGGGTGGTGGTGGTGGTGGGGGTGCGGGGGCCTTTGCAGAGGTTTGTAGTTTATCAACACATTCACATTTTATTTTACTATGTGAAAATGACAGCGAATTATTAAAAGCACTTACTAATACGAAATAAATATGTGCACATTGTAAATATAAAACACACACACAAATATATATATATTATATATATAGTATATTATATATATATATATATATATATATATATATATATGTATATATATACATACATACTACATAAAATTCGAGATAATCTTTGCTTTAGAGAAGCTAGTCTAATTTCACTTATTTACAAGACAAAAATATTTATAAAAATAATGATTGTTTCACGGACCTCATTGTGACCCACTTAATTGTTTTTTTAGCCTCACATTTATACCAGACTTTAAAATCAAGCAATGAGATTCACCTTGGCCATACATCCCTCAATTTCTACAAATATTAATATGAAGCACCTCCTTTTCCATGCTCCTTCTGCTTGGGATTTCGTTTCACAGACCTTTCGTTTATATATAAAATATCTGGCGCGTTTCCATCTCCACGAATAAAGGGAAACTTATAAAAAGGACAAAAATATTTGCCACGAGAAAGGGGCTCTTAAAGTAAGGCGACATCTATTAGCATATCCTAGATGAGTTCGATTTTATACATACACACACACACACACACACACACACATATATATATATATATATATATATAATATATATATATATATATATATATATTAATTATATATATATGTGTGTGTGTGTGTGTGTGTGTGTATGTAAATATATATATATATATATATATATATATATATATATATATATATATATAATATATATTGAGCGAGAAGAGAGAGAGAGAGAGAGAGAGAGAGAGTTACGAGTAAGAATGCCAAAACAAAGTCCTGTTCTTGTTGTAGTATAATGGTATTCTTAGGTACATGGTCACACAAAGTGGAGAAGGCAATAGGATTACAACGTTATCCTAAGATATTTGTCGATAAAAAGGAAGTACCTCTTTAGCCATTTTTTTTAAACGTGTAAAGTAACGTAAATGTGATAATACATACGTAAGCACATACATAACACGCACATACACACATGTATGTTGTATGCATGAATATATATATATATATATATATATATATATATATATATATATATATATATATATATATATATATATATATATATATTGCAAGCACAAAGCCACATATATATATATATATATATATATATATATATATATATATATATATATATATATATATATATATATATATTGCACAAGCACAGAGCCACAATAACCGAAGGGCACTATTCTCCATTCATACGAATCAGACATCTAGGTCAATGAGTTTCTTTCTTGCTGTTTGAGCCAAATACCAGAGAACAATTCTATTTTAGCACTTCACTGTATACAATACGAGCATAAATTCTAAAGAAGAAACAAAATTCAGGAAATCCTCACATTGTGTCGTGTCCGACCTATATTTTCTTAGGCCAATGAGTACTTGTTTCCCAAACATGCCAGTTTAGATGCAAGAGCTTAATTTCCTGGGAATGACAAGCGATATTTAGGGCTAAGTAATAATGGAAATTTTACTCGTTCTCTCTCTTCCTTCCCTTTATACTGGAAATTTTACTCTCTCACTCTCTCTCTCTCTCTCTCTCTCTCTCTCTCTCTCTCTCTCTCTCCCAAACCTGAAACAAATCCATGCATGAAAAGAATGCCTTTCATCATTCATCAGGAAAAGCAAAGATAATGAAGATTGTCAGTAATGATAAAAACTCAAATCTCTCGTTCATTTTCTCTCTCTTAAACAAATTTGAGAAAAAGACTAGGTCACAGAAGAAGAGAATACACGATGTCCAACATTCAAGTAAAACTACGTAACACAGTTTAAAATAACTGCGAAGAAAAAGTGTAAATTAGAACATCAGCATTGACCTCGACCATTAGTTTACCTTTCAACTGAAGTAATAAAAACCCTGGTGTGTTGCGAGTACAGTCGTAATTTAAGGTCTTGTTTGTTTGTTTGTTTGCTTAAGTTCTACATAACAGCAAACACATGAAAACCTGCGACGAATCGCGCCTCTTCCCAAAAGCAACCGACTGAAAAGACGAGAGAAAATCCTAAACGTCAGTAATAAAAGAAAATTATTATAATGATGAGGATGATGATGATGATGACGATGATTATTATTATTATTATTATTTTATTATTATTATTATTATCATTATTAGGTGAAACCTATTAACATGGAACAAGCGCACATGGGCCACTGCCTTGATATTTAAGCTCCCAAAGAGAGCTTAAATATCACTGCACCAGTAACTGATTACAAATACAGAGCCCGAGATTCTTCATCGCCCCGGGGAGGCGCAAACCCGCGACATCTTAGCGTCTTTCCACGACACTACCACCATACCATAACAGAAATTGGAGTAATAAAATAATACCGACGTCGTTCAATAAAAGGTCAACGAAATGGACATCGTTCAAGTCTTCAGCTGGAAAGGATCTAAAAATAAGAGTTAAACAATGAGTTTGAACTGAATACAGAATCTAGGCCAACGGCCACGCACTGAGAACTATAAGGGCATTCTGCGCTGAAACGGAAATTGACAGTAAAAGGTCTAAAAGGTGTAACAGGAGGAAAATCTTACAGTATACACACACACACACACACATACACACACACATATATATATATACACACACACATACTACATAAGTGATATAAATGAATATAATATATATATATATAGAGAGGATTTTCAGTTCCTAGAGTACACACACACACACACACACACACACACGCACGCACACACACACACACACACACACACACACACATATATATATATATATATATATATCTATATATATATCCTACATGAGTGTATATAAATGAATATATAAAATATATATATATATATATATATATATATATATATATATATATATATATATATATATATATATATATAGAAAATTTTCAGTTCCTAGAGCTATGAACTGTTCTTTTACCAAAACCTAATCTTACGTCGAAAAAACTTTTGATTAGATAAAGTACATAATGTTTTTTTGCTAAGCATTGAATACAGGGCGCTTGACTAAAAGATTATCTTTCTTAAAGTCTGATAAAAGTCATCAAATCACATTGCGATATAATTGAAAATTCCCCGGTCACTTAAGGCCGCCACTAACGTTCAGTTATACCTGAGCACTGAGCAGTTACGCTTGTGCAGGCAAAACTAAACGCTGGTAGGTTCGGTTTTTGCCTATGTAATCATAACTGCGCAGGTATAACTGAACGTTAGTAGTGTCCTCAAGGTTACTGTATAAAACGGGTAATTTTTGCACAGCCTCGAATACGTACACACGTGTAATATATATATATATATATATATATATATATGTATGTATATATATATATATATATATATATATATATATATATATATATAGATATATTCTATCATATATATATATATATATATTATATATATATATATATCTAGATATATATATATACACGTATATATACATAATACACACATTCTAATATGTCTATATATATATATATATATATATATATATACATAATACACATTCTAATATGTATATATATATATATATATATTATATATATATATATATATATATATATATATACACACACACACACACACATATATATAATTAATATTATATATATTATTAAATAATATATATATAGTACTAATAATAGTACTATAATATACATAATATAACACTTCAATTATATAGGTGTCTCGCCAACGAAAATTAAAATAAATACGCTATATTTTTATTAGAAATAATTTTTCTGTACTGTTTAACATACACATTATTTATTCTTTACATTTACATTTTCATTCGAATAAATAAATCATAAATATTCTATCCTAAAATTCCCGTAACTTTCACTCAACGCGAAACACCTTTTTCAGACCCTTTTAGGGTTTCCTACCCCACCCCACCCCCCACTCCCAACAATAACAAAGTAGTTTGTAGGCTTACTCCCCGAGTAAGCAAAAACCAGCCACCTTCATAAAGTGGAGGCAGACGGGTTTCTTCACTTGACAAGCGTGTATCATAAAGACAATAACGAAAGCGAGAGAAAAAAGGAACCTGGTTCATATTGAGATGAAGCTGACAAATGTAATTTCTAGGTCGTCTTACTCTTCAGTTCCAAATTTCCAACCACATTTTCCTCGTGACAACGCGATTGGTGGGGAAAAACAACCAAACAGCTTTGTGGAGAATGTTTCTGTATATCTTTTTTTCATAATGTCTTTCGCTGCAGAGACGCCAGAATATTAGTTACATTTGTCAAAATCCGTCATATAAAGTTTACGGAGAATAGCCAACCACACAGGATGTTTATGAAACAAATTAACCAATGACAAAACGTCCCAAGTTCTCGTGACACCAAAATATATTTTGTAAACTAAGTCCATCAATAACAGAAATCTATGTTGCTGTCATGCAATGATGTTTTTTTTTTAGAGCAAATGAATTAGAAACTGCAATCAATGATATTGCCACAGCAGGTTTCATGCAGAATAGTTTAATCAACAGGTAACTTTGTTGCTGTCATGCCAAGATATCTACGACGAAAATGTATCAACAAAAAGCGTCTATCCAAAATAAACTCGCTCAAAAACATAATATACTTCCGCGATGTCTTGTTTCTAAAGAGCTGTCCATCGTAGTTAAAAGAAAAATAATAATAACACAGGCATTATTATTCGTGAGACAAGAAAAATTCCAGGCTTTAAAGTGAAGCGTCTAAGGAAGTCGGTGCTTCCTAGAGATGGACATGCCTCAAGTACGACAGGAAAAAAAAAAAAAAAAATATGATGATGCGGAAGACATGAAGAGTAATTTGAAAACTGATGATGGGGAAAGAAAGCGAGATTATGAAAATTTACAGCTTACAAGGTAAAACGGGGCGATGCTTCCTCAATGATAAATTTTTACATCACGAACGGTTTTAAAAAATGAGGAAAAGATAACTTTCAAGAAAACTACTCAACTGGAAAAAACTGTGAAGGCAGAATGCAACTGGCAAAGTAACATCCTACGGAGAAGTAAATACTAGATGAAAACAATAAGATCTAAAATTAAATGAGATCTAAAATTAAGAACACCATACAAAAGGCTTCATAAAGAGGTTACGACAGTGAGGTGAGTCAGCCGTGACAGACGTTGTATAATTAACTTTCCATGTCAATCAAAATGAGGTAATATGCGAGGACTCTGAAGGAAAGAAGGGATGAAAGAAAGAGTAACTAAACATATAATTAACCAAGCGCAAAAAATTCTCTTAACACTTTTTTTTGTCAAGACTGGCAAAAAGATAATACGTTAATCAGGAAGACGACGCGAAGGAGACGACAAAAAATCGCTTGGGGAAAACGTAAAAAGAAAACCCGAAGACCCCAGTGACTGGTATGTTATGACACTTTCTTTTAAAGCTGCAATGGAGTTATTTTACTGTTAAAGGAGAGGTCTAAATACCATAATTTTACACTGAGGTTCTGGGTAAAAAAGACAAGCATCAATTTGATCTTCGTCCATATATTACAGCAGTATGCTGTGATATCTAATCATTGCCTATAAAAATGGCGCAGCATTTCATAATACATTTCATCCACTAAACACTTGGCTCCACCAACCCTATGGCAGCTCCACCCTTGAAAATTTAAACGAACGATAGGATAAGAAGAAGAAAATTATACATAATGGCACCCCATTTACGATAAATACACCACCATACGAAAAAATACAAGCGTTTTTTACGCTAATCTCATCTAGGGTGAATCATTCGAGGGCTGTGAGCCTTATAATCAACGGTGATTTGACTTAATTAAAACAAATGAGACTTAAATCTGTTGCAAGATCCTCGTTCAAGCTCCAGATACGAAGTAAGACGCAAATTATACAAGTTCTATTCTTAGTCCTCAGATTGAGTGATTTAGAGGTCTTCGGTATAGGTAATGCAAGAAACATTCAAGAAGTTGAAATAATTATAGATTGTTACCGTAGCTGTAATTGATGATTATCCTCTACATTTATACTAATCAGAGAGAGAGAGAGAGAGAGAGAGAGAGAGAGAGAGAGAGAGAGAGAGAGAGAGAGAGAGAGAGAGAGTATACCATTATGTTCTTTAGAAAGTGAAGATTCTACTGCACGGCAATGATATTATCATTGGTATTCATAAGGAGCATACATTTAATACAGAAAAAGATAAAAGCCCACGTAATCCTAATGAGGGCTTAAAACAGCATGTTTCTAAGAAATGTCAAATAAAAATAAAGAAAATATACATACATACAAACACATATATATGTAAGCGAATACCACAGGAAAATGATAGTCAGAAATCCAAGCGCTTTAGTCTGTACTAAGACGTTGTCAAGGAGGTCAATTAGCTCCTTGACAATGTCTTAGTAAAGACGAAAGCGCTTGGATTTCTGACTATCATTTTCCTGTGGTATTCGCTTATTTAATGAAGTCACGTGCATCTACTGTGATTTTTTAAGCACTTATATGTGTGTGTATTTAATGACAAACTAGCTAATGATATAGTAAAGAAATAAAAACCTAGAAAAATTATATAGTAAGAAAGGAAAACCTAGAAATAAAAATAAGCAAAGATTATTTGCTTTACTTAGGACAAATTAACAACAAAGGGCTTACAAGCGCAGAGGGGTCTTAAACATAGAAAAGACGTAACGCCCAACGTGGGGCTCGAACCCACGACCCCGAGATTAAGAGTCTCGTGCTCTACCGACTGAGCTAGCCGGGCTTCTATAACCCAGTATCCCGTATTGAGAGACATTACGAAATGGGACAAGGCGGAATTTCATGCGGAATTCGGGGTGTACAGAATAATACCAGAGCCAGTACATGCAGAAACAGGTAACTGTAAAGTTACAGTTTGTCACGTAACTGTCGTCAAATTTGTATGTTTTGTCAGGGGATATTTGCCAGCGTAAAAGTATGTCTTATGTCACGGAATATTTGCCAGTAAAGAGTACAAGAATTATACGCTAAACGAGTGCAGAAAAACTCCTTACTCTGAATGTTTTTCAAGTTTATTTTTTTGTCAAGTTAGATGTATCCTCGTAGGCTTATTCAAACATTTAAAAAGACGGTAAAACTCGCACACTTCGCCCTCAACTTGAAACTAAAATGCCTGCTTTCTCACGATTCTAGACCTCGGTATCCCAAGACGAACATCACCTACCTAAATCGATTAATTAAAAGTACTAACTACAAAGGGAAAAGGTGGTGGAAGTTCCCTAAAATGAAGTGAAAAAAGAAGTTCATTTGTTTTGATAAAAGAACTTCATTCCAACACAGGCAGAACTGGTGGTAGTGCAATTACTAATATCGACATCTCGGTATTTAGGAAACCTTACGAACAAGACACTTTTGTCTAGCAGTAATACGTGTCATGAAAATGGTCCGAAAAGCTCGGGTTAACGGTAAACTATATATACTATATATATATATATATATATATATATATATATATATATATATATATATACATATATATATATATATATATATATATATATATATATATATATATATATATATATATATCTAATAAAAGGAGCCCATAAAAACACAAAATAGAGAAAAAGTACTATATTTCAGAGACTGCTGTCTCCCTCTTCAGGTAGATGAATGAGAAAAGTTTACAGAAAAGGTGGTATTTATACCAAGAGGTCCATCCACAAACAAGCCATTTTAAGTCACCCCCCGCTGATATCTTCCTCTAATCTTCTTAAGGGTTGGTTGAATGAAGATGTTGTCGATCGTGTCCGAAATCCATCCTCCTTTTGAGATGTTCATTACCTGCCTCTCTTTTATTAAGGCCGATTCCATCATTTGACTCTTGTACCGGCAGTTGCTGCTATAAATTACACGTGACAAATTCCAGTTTATTCTATGGTTATGTTCATTTATATGGTTGAAAATAGCCGAGTTCTGTTGTCCATACCTAACTGACCGTTTGTGTTGTATTAATCTCTGGGGAAGGGATTTACCTGTAAATCCGATGTAAGATTGGTCACAGTCCCTGGCATGGGATTTCGTATACCCCAGAGTCCTTTGGAGATGTCTTTTGTTGGACGTTAATCAGGGATTTGGCTAAGGTGTTTGGGTAAGTAAATACAAAAGGGTTCGATTTTCCGAGGGGGTTGGTTATTTCTCTTAATCGTGTCCAGGTGGGGAATTATTATTTTATTGTTGGGTGCATCTCTGGTCTTGTCTTTAGGGGGTCGGTAGAAATTACGTTTAGCTTTGTGAATTGCTTTCTCAATTATATGGTCAGGATATTTTAAAGACGAAAGTTGCTTGCGAATTAGTTCAAATTCTTTTCCAGGAATTCTGGGGAACAAATTCGTAAGCTCTTAAGAACAAGTTACTAGCTACACCTATTTTGATAGAAATGTCATGATAGCTGAAGTAGTGAATGTATGAAAGTGAGAACGTTGGTTTTCTGTATATGTAAATTTGTATTCTGTCGTATCTCTGATTATTAAAACATCAAGAAAAGGAATTTTTGTTGTCTGTTTCCCATTCAAACTTTAAATTTGATGCTGGGCACTAATGTGTTTAATTTCGAGAGGAATTCATTGAAATTGCCCCACCTATTATCCCAAAATGTTAGGATATCATCCACGTATCTCATCCACAGCATGTTTTTTGGGATAATAGGTGGGCAATTTCAATGAATTCCTCTCGAAATTAAACACATTAGTGCCCAGCATCAAATTTAAAGTTGAATGGGAAACAGACAACAAAATTCCTTTTCTTGATGTTTTAATAATCAGAGATACGACAGAAAATACAAATTTTGTTAACCACATATACAGAAAACCAACGTTCTCACTTTCATACATTCACTACTTCAGCTATCATGACATTTCTATCAAAATAGGTGTAGCTAGTAACTTGTTCTTAAGAGCCTTACGAATTTGTTCCCCAGAATTCCTGGAAAAAGAATTTGAACTAATTCGCAAGCAACTTTCGTCTTTAAATATCCTGACCATATAATTGAGAAAGCAATTCACAAAGCTAACGTAATTTTCTACCGACCCCCTAAAGACAAGACCAGAGATGCACCCAACAATAAAATAATAATTCCCCACCTGGACACGATTAAGAGAATAACCAACCCCCTCGGAAAATCGAACCCTTTTGTATTTTTTTATTTACTTACCCAAACACCTTAGCCAAATCCCTGATTAACGTCCAACAAAAGACATCTCCAAAGGACTCTGGGGTATACGAAATCCCATGCCAGGACTGTGACCAATCTTACATCGGATTACAGGTAAATCCCTTCCCCAGAGATTAATACAACACAAAACGGTCAGTTAGGTATGGACAACAGAACTCGGCCCCCCTCTTTATTTTCAACCATATAAATGAACTAACCATAGAATAAACTGGAATTTGTCACGTGTAATTTATAGCAGCACTGCCGGTACAAGAGTCAAATGATGGAATCGGCCTTAATAAAGAGAGGCAGGTAATGAACATCTCAAAAGGAGGATGGATTTCGGACACGATCGACAACATCTTCATTCAACCAACCCTTAAGAAGATTAGAGGAAGATTATCAGCGGGGGTGACTTAAATGGCTTGTTTGTGGATGGACCTCTTGGTATAAATACCACCTTTTCTGTAAACTTTTCTCATTCATCTACCTGAAGAGGGAGACAGCAGTCTCTGAAATATAGTACTTTTTCTCTATTTTGGTGTTTTTATGGGCTCCTTTTATTAGAAATTGAAACTGTTTGTTACAGAACATTTTACCAGTCATATATATATATATATATATATATATAGATATATATATATATATTATATATATATTGTCTGATGCCCAGAATCTTCAGTTACAGCAGTGAAAAAATATGAATTAATGGTGGGTTGATGCAAGGAGCAAGGCTGCCCTTACCAACACGGCCTTAATTTCAATATACTGTGATTATCCAGCCTCAAACATTTCTAACTGCTTCACTTTACTCAGCTGCCCCCAGACATCAATCAAGATCGGTGGCTGATCCATTTATTATCTCTCTCTCTCTCTCTTTCTTCAGCTTCTTGATACAGCATCACTTCAATTCCTGAGTCGTTACGTACTGAACTGAACTGAAAATATAATTTAGGCCAAAGGCCAAGCACTGGGACCTATGAGGTCATTCAGTGCTGAAATGGAAATTGACAGTAAAAGGTTTAAAAGGTGTAACTGGCTGAAAACCTCGCAGTTGCACTGTGAATCTATTGTTAGGAGAGGGTGGAAAGTAAGATGGAAGAAAAAGAATACGTAAGGAGGTACAGTATGAAGAACGAAAGGGGTTGCAGTTAGGGGCCGAGGGCACGCGGCAAAGAACCTTCAGTAATGCCTACATTTCACCGCGTGAGGTGTACTGACGGCATTAGCCCCTTTCGGGGCTCAGTCGTTATGCGATCCCAACACCGTAATCCAGCCATGACTCTTAAGAGCCTATGGTCTCATACCTTTTCGAAATCTTGATATTCTTTGTGAAAGCCAACGTTTCTCTTAAACAGCGTGACACAGGCCTTACGTACTCATCAAAAATCTTTGCACACCACACTACTCCACAATCACGAAACAACTATCCTGTTTGTTAAGAAGATTTAACACAATCAAGATTTCCTACTGATACTGTCAAATACACCAGACAGGACAGGATAGGGCTCACCATAAAACAATCAATAACCCCCCGCTGCTTTTCATATTAAAATCTACCGAGAAGATCGAGATCATTTCTTCAGGCGTCTAAAAGGGAAGTTTACAAATCAGTGTGGTGTCTTATGGGGGATTGATTGAAAAGCAGGTAGCACTAAAATAAAATAGCGCAATTGTGTTAGATCTAAGAAGGGGTTATGTACAGGTACCGAGTTGTCTCTCATGCGAGTAATTATTAACAATCAGGAAGTAACCGTCTGTCTTGATTTATTGTGCCTTACAACGTATTATAACCATGTTTTTAGCAACACTACAGAAAAAAGGAAGAGGTGGATGGGCCAGTAATTACCAGAAACCTGAAACAGAGAGAGAGAGAGAGAGAGAGAGAGAGAGAGAGAGAGAGAGGGAAATATTATACTTGTGCGTGACAAAACACCATAAACCATTAAAAAAAACCACAACATGGAGACGCTAGGAAATAGGCCTACTATCGAAACCACAATCCAGATTAGAATAATTCTTCAACTGAATATCCACTGAAGATGATGTGAGAATTCGTCAAGGTTGGGACCGACCACCAGTGATTTATGAAGACTCACGTGTGACGTGAACATGAAGCACATGCCACGATAGACGCGTCTGCTACTATTTAGAGGGAGAGCGTGTGGGTGTATGTATTCAACGGAAGGACAGAAAAAAAAACCTTTCATTGAGATGTCAACTACGATTATGCTAATGCGCCGTCTGAATCATCATCGAAAGTAATTTGAGAATAAATCGAGGGTGGGGTCGACCACTTCCCCGTGACAGTAACATGAAACACATGGCACACTGTGTACACCACAATGATTATTCAGAGAGAGAGGATAACAGTCAGTCAAGCACACATATGCGAGCTTAAACAAATGGAAAACGGTGTCACGATACTTGCATATAAATTTTATGGAAATTGGAACAAAAGGTTTGGCTGACAGTTTTTTGGCATTCACTGACTATAATATATATATATATATATATATATATATATATATTATATATCTATATAATTTAATATATTATATTATATATATATATATGTATTATGCATACTTTATTTTCCCCGCATAAGGAGATGGCTCCAGGCGTTAGCCTTCCCACAAATTCGCAGTTTGTTTTGTGGAAGATGAGTTTTCATAGATCTAAGAGAAAGTACGGATGACGAACCACAGCAATGATAATGATACTGATAATAAAATTGGCAACAATAATACCATCGTTACTGCTATTTTAACAGAATATACAGGAAGATTTTAATCCGTTCATTAAGATTTTAATTAATAGGTACATTCACGATACAATAACCAATGGCGCTCAATATCATACGTACATATAAACAATCAGGTAAATTTAGGCTACTTTCATTTATGGCAAACATCCCTAGCATCTGACACATACACCCATTACACACCGGAGTACACAGTTAAGGCCTGGTTACTTGACAGCTATTGCCTATAAGACAATAGAAGTCTCATAAATAATTGTCTTCTAGAGAGAACACGTGAAATCAAGACATACAAATAACAAGTAAATCAGACCAGAGGGGCTTCGCCCTAATGAAATTCAGTTCTAAGAATTGAAATCGCTTTATTATATCTGTATAAAAAATGCTGAAAAAAAGTTAGTTATTTTCTATGAGACAACCTTTTTCTTTTTTATAGAAAGGCTTTTGGCTACTAGTACAAATGATAGTACAAAAAGTATCAAAATAATATGAATCAGAATGTAAAGTAATATATATATTTTTTCTGCCTGAGACACTGATAACCTTTCTGTAAGGAAGTATGCGTAATATTTTAAACACCAATATGCCGAGCAACATTGTGTATTCCGAAATATGATAAGTACGAAATAACTGTTAATCTATTTGGATATCACCCACACTTTTGTAGGGATAGCTACAATACTAGTTACAATAACAGGATCTATAACACCAATTTTGCCTCTATGATTTAACGGCTGCATTTTAAAATGGTCTGCTTGATGTATGCAAAAGGGCTGAATCATGTATTGTATGGTGAGCAAAGAGGCTGAAGTATGCGCTGTATGGTGAGCAAAAGGGCTGAAGCATGCACCGTATGGTGAGAAAAAGTGCTGAAACATGCACTGTATGGTGAGCAAAGGGGCTGAAGCATGCACTGTATGGTGAGCAAAAGGGCTGAAGCATGCACCGTATGGTGAGCAAAGGGGCTGAAGCATGCACCATATGGTGAGCAAAGGGGCTGAAGCATGCACTGTATGGTGAGCAAAGGGGCTGAAGCATGCGCCATATTATGAGCAAAAGGGCTGAAGCATGCGCCGTATGGTGAGCAAAGGGGCTGAAGCATGCGCCATATGGTGAGCAAAGGGGCTGAAGCATGTGCCGTATGGTGAGCAAAAGGGCTGAAGCATGCGCTATATGGTGAGCAAAGGGGCTGAAGCATGCGCCATATGGTGAGCAAAAGGGCTGAAGCATGCGCCATATCGTGAGCAAAATGGCTGAAGGATGCGCTGTATGGTGAGCAAAATGGCTGAAGCATGCGCTGTATGGTGAGCAAAGGGGCTGAAGCATGCGCCGTATGGTGAGCAAGAGGGATGAAGCATGCACCGTATGGTGAGCAAAAGGGCTGAAGCACGCTCCGTATGGTGAGCAAAGGGGCTGAAGCATGCGCTATATGGTGAGCAAAGGGGCTGAAGCATGTGCTGTATGGTGAGCAAAAAGGTTGAAGCATGTATCATATGATGAGCAAAGGGGCTGAAGCATATGCCGTATGGTGAGCAAAAAGACTGAAGCATGTGTCATATGATGAGCAAAGGGGCTGAAGCATGCGTTGTATGGTGAGCTAAAGGACTGAAGCATGTGTGATATGGTGAGCAAAAGGGCTGAAGCATGCATTTTATAGTGAGCAAAAGGGCAGAAGCATGCATTGTATGATGAACAAAAGGGCTGAAGCATGTGTTGTATCATGAACCAAAGGGCTGAAGCATGTGTCGTATGGTTCGCAAAAGGGCTGAAGCATGTGTCGTATGATGAGCAAAAGGGCTGAAGCATGTGTCACATGGTGAGCAAAAGGGCTGAAGCATGTGTCGCATGGTGAACAAAAGGGCTGAAGCATGTGTCGCATGGTGATCAAAAGGGCTGAAGCATGTGTCGCATGGTGAGCAAAAGGGCTGAAGCATGTGTCGCATGGTGAGCAAAAGGGCTGAAGCATGTGTCGCATGGTGAGCAAAAGGGCTGAAGCATGTGTTGCATGGTGCACAAAAGGGCTGAAGCATGTGTCGCATGGTGAGCAAAAGGGCTGAAGCATCTGTCGCGAGTTGAGCAAAAGGGCTGAAGCATGTGTCGCATGGTGGAGCAAAACGAATGCTGGAAGCAATGGGTGTCCGCATGGTGCGCAAAAAAGGGGCTGAAGCATGTGTCGTAAATACCCGATGAGCAAAAGGGCTGAAAGCATGTCGCATGGTGCGCAAAAGGGGCTGAAGCAGGTCGCATGGTGAGCAAAAGGCTGAAGCATGAAGTTGCATGGTGAGAAAAGGGCTGGCATGTGCGCATGGTGAGCAAAAGGGCTGAAGCATGGTCCGCATGGTGGAGCAAAATGGGCTGAAGCATGTGTCGCGAGGTGAGCAAAAGGGCTGAAGCCTGTGTCGCATGGTGAGCAAAAGGGCTGAAGCATGTGTCGCATGGTAAGCAAAAGGGCTGAAGCATGTGTTGTATGGTGAGCTATATGGTGAGCAAAATGGCTGAAGCATGTGTTGTATGGTGAGCTATATGGTGAGCAAAAGGGCTGAAGCATGCCCCGTATGGTGAGCAAAAGGGCTAAAGCATGCGCCGTATGGTGAAAAAAAGGGCTGAAGCATGTGCTGTATGGTGAGCAAAAGGGCTGAAGCATGCGCTGTATGGTGAGCAAAAGGGCTGAAGCATGCGCTGTTTGGTGAGCAAAATGGCTGAAGCATGTGTTGTATGGTGAGCAAAAGGGCTGAAGCATGCGCCGTATGGTGAGCAAAAGGGCTGAAGCATGTGTCGCGAGGTGAGCAAAAGGGCTGAAGCATGTGTCGCATGGTAAGCAAAAGGGCTGAAGCATGTGCTATATGGTGAGCAAAATGGCTGAAGCATGTGTTGTATGGTGAGCTATATGGTGAGCAAAAGGGCTGAAGCATGCACTGTATGGTGAGCAAAAGGGCTGAAGCATGCGCCGTATGGTGAGCAAAAGGGCTGAAGCATGCGCCGTATGGTGAGCAAAAGGGCTGAAGCATGCGCTGTTTGGTGAGCAAAATTGGCTGAAGCATGTGTTGTATGGTGAGCAAAATGGCTGAAGGATGCGCTGTATGGTGAGCAAAATGGCTGAAGCATGTGTTGTATGGTGAGCAAAATGGCTGAAGCATTGTGTTGTATGGTGAGTAAAATGGCTGAAGGATGCGCTGTATGGTGAGCAAAATGGCTGAAGTATGTGTTGAATGGTGAGCAAAATGGCTGAAGCATGTGTTGTATGGTGAGCAAAATGGCTGAAGCATGTGTTGTATGATGAGCAAAAGGGCTGAAGCATGTGTTGTATGGTGAGCAAAAGGGCTGAAGCAAGTGCTGTATGGTGAGCAAAAGGGCTGAAGCATGTGTTGTATGGTGAGAAAAAGGGCTGAAGCATGTATTGTATTGTGAGCAAAAGGGCTGAAGCTTGTGTGGTATGGTGGGCAAAATGGCTGAAGCATGTGTTGTATGGTGAGTAAAATAGCTGAAGCATGTTTCAGGGACTAAGAAATTACTTAATATATATAAAACGAGTTACTCCCATTCTTCGGAAAGTAAAAAAATCATATTAATCTTAGGCTAACGATGTCTTCATCATCGTAGTTGATGAAGACATCCACGTTCAGAGACGAAAACCTGAACTTGAAAATAACCCTGGGTCTAATATGACCATCAGTCAACGCAACACAAACGTAGAATTCATCGGAGGTGATAACATAATCACTAGTCCTGAGCAGAGAAATAACTATCATCAGTGGGCAGGAATAAATGACAGAGAGTAAAAAACAACAAGCCTGTGCAGCAAAACATCCTAGAAGCGGACGGCACGAAATTTCGCCAACAAGATTATGAAATATTAATTTCTATTTGATAGATTCAACTAGAACTCAATTCGAACTATGGGCCAAAAATTCCTCCACAGGCAGTACAGCAACAGCAGAAATTAAAGAGAGAGAGAGAGAGAGAGGAGAGAGAGAGAGAGAGAGAGAGAGAGAGAGAGAGAGACTTATCCACATCAAAAATTCGAATTCATGACTATGGAAGCAAATATGATTTTTTTTTAAATTTCGCATTACAACCGACGTCCAAAATTCCAATTAACATACTGCTAACTGTTAACAACTGCAAGAAATAAAAAACACGACAGACAACTCCTCAAGGATTAAAAAGGTTATATCTCAGTAACGGAATCAGCAAAACTTCAGCCATGAAAAATAAATCTCAGTTAACATCCATGATTCATATTCACGATATATCGTCGGTAACGAAACATTCCGCAGAGAACAAGAAAGAGAATACGAGCATTCGTGTACTTACGAGGAAGATGATCCCAAATAAATAAAGCATTTGAAACACAGACTCAAAAGGCCTTGGCAATACGTACCTGCAAAGAAAAGGAAAAAAAACAATATTACGTGTAAACAATATGCAGAAAACTCTCTCTCTCTCTCTCTCTCTCTCTCTCTCTCTCTCTATCTGTTTTCTAGATTGAAATATGCTTCGGGCAGATTAGTTTTCATCACATATTTTAGTCACTTGAATTTTTTGAAAATTATTGAATTTTAGAAAAGTTAAAAAGGTTTATAACACAATGAGTAATTAGCAATGCAAATTTAGAATTACTAGGCTGCTCTGGTGAAGTACACCAAAATCTGTGGAACTGAAAGAGAGTTACAAGGATGAGGATGTCTAAAAGACTTGTCAGTTCATCCTAGGAGACATCGTGTGCTCACTTATCTCTAGGGGCAGGTTTTACTGTTCATTCAGAGAGAGAGAGAGAGAGAGAGAGAGAGAGAGAGAGAGAGAGAGAGAGATTAATGATCCATTTACAAAAACAATGGCAACGCACACAAGCACACGAAACACGAAGCAATGAACGAATAAAATCACATAAAAATAAACATGAAAACTTTCAGATAAAGACAAACCAACAATGTGTGATTTCACGCCCTGTACATCTAAACCTCGAAGCTCCCGGTAAATGAAGTGGAAAACTAGCGCAAATGATTTACATCACTAAGGATTTCATGCTCCGAGGACCACACAATACCGAAGGGACGCCCGGAGGCTGCAGGATGGAAATCCCGTCCTCCAAGGGCAAGTCTAAATCCTTGTGAAGTTCGCCCGGAAGGGATCCTCCAAGCAAACACATAACGATTTTTTTTTTATTAATCAAATATCTGCTAATTGAAATAATGCTGATGCATGTAAGAAACGTCAACTCTCTCTCTCTCTCTCTCTCTCTCTCTTCTCTCTCGTTAACAAGCGTTAACTACCTTTCTCTTTCTCTCTTTTGTTAACAAACGTTAAAACTTTTTCTCTTTCTCTTGTTGACAAGCGTTAAATACCTCTCTCTTTCTCTTGTTAATAATCTCTCTCTCTCTCTCTCTCTCTCTCTCTCTCTCTCTCTTTCGATATGTGACACATGGAATAAACTGCCACCAGATGTTGTAAACGGCAACAGTGTGGAAGAGTTTAAAAGACAGCTAGACAAAATCATTAGGACACTGTGAATGAACAATAAAACCTGCTCCTAGAGATAGGTGAGCTCACGATGTCTCCTCGGATGAACTAACAAGTCTTTGAGACATCCTAATCCTTGTAACTCCTTGTAGCTAGTGAAAAAGCGTTAATTATCTCTCTCTCTCTCTCTCTCTCTCTCTCTCTCTCTCTCTCTCTCTCTCGGTAACAAGTGTTAATATCTCTCTTTTTCCTTTATGAAAAAAATAAATTCTCTTTCCAACGTTCCGCAAACTATTAATAACAAAAGTAATTAATATTCTTTACAAGAATATTCGCCTTAACTTTCTCGACAAATGTTTTCCATGAACAAGAAATATTTTACATTGCCTTCTCTATTTAAATTAATACCGAAAATATTGTATAACCTTCGAGAGCAGTTTTACAATCAGCGTTCTGTCACTCAGAAAATGAATATTAATAAAAATATTCCATTTTAAAATTAAAAGAAATATTTACGTCCATATCTCTCTCTCTCTCTCTCTCTCTCTCTCTCTCTCTCTCTCTCTCTGTTCTCTGTCTCTCTCTCTCTGTCTCTCTCTCTGTCTCTGTCTCTCTCTCTCCAAATTGATAATTTCAGAATGATTTGCATTACTTTGATGTAAATGATTATATAATTACCAAAATAACTCATGCAAATACCTGATTAAACTTTATGGCAGCTTAAAAAAAATTCCAGAGATGTTTGTACAACTCCTGTGAAGGTAAAATTATTGCCAACGCCCTGATAGAAACAACGAGATTAGAACAAAATCATGAACCCTTTCATATTTAAAAAGAATATATATCTACCAGGCCTCGATTTCAGGGATGCTGTAAGAATAAAATGAATGAATAAGAGACTAAGCCATTTGTACGTTTCTCAGAATTACATTTCTTGTAATGACTCGATGATATGTTTCACGCTTTTTTTCAAACAGTCACGTCCAAGGTCTTGATGATTTAAATGTCTTTGATAATTCAAGCATAAAAAAAGATTTAAACGCATAATGGGAATGACTAAACGGATGTAATTTAAGAATGAAAACTTTAAAAATAATTATAGTAAGCACGAAAAGTCAGATTGGTGTTGCAAACCGGCTTAAAAATACCGAGAAAAAAACTCCAAATACACAACGAGAGAGAGAGAGAGAGAGAGAGAGAGAGAGAGAGAGAGAGAGAGAGAGAGAGAGAGCACCAAACCTAAAAATGGTTTAGAAAATATGTAGTCAAGTAGCATTCCATTAAATATAAGAGCTACTATAAGAAAATAATTACTACTGCTCCTAAAAATAGAGACGAGCAATTTGACCGGAAATAATAATAATGGAAATTTATGAGCCAGTAACTTTACGGTGACGTATGATTATTAAAAAGAATACCAGCACATTCATAAGGAAACAGTTTTCTCACAGTGTAACCAAGAAAACGACCAAGAACAGTGATCCATATTTTATATTTCTTACAATACTCTTATCACTTGTCAGCATCCAGCTATTGCAAAATTCTAACCCGGACCAGGTAGCATTATGTCTCCTTATTTAACACACACTAATATAAAGATTATTTTCAATAAGAATTCCAAGCGTCCTTTAAACATTAACCTTTCCCTTGCTACAAAATTTGATTTGTATCAAGATTCATCACAAGAATGTATTAATAAAGTTTTATACCAATACCTCTTTCCTATTCTTTTAAAATAATAACTGCGTAAGGAGCTGTTTCAAAACCATAAACAAGGCCTAACTCTGCAAGATAGGAGTCTGAGTTTACATTTTCAGTATCTTACTTTATCTAAGTCACTAAATCTTCGTGACATACTAATCTACAAAATCTTTGAACCGGTATCTCGAAGCGCTTAAATATTTTCCTGAGTGTATAATGTATAGGTTATTTCATTGTGAAAATGATTCCAGTTAGACGTTATGTTAAAAGCCCTATGAAAGAGGGTAGACATGGAGTTTAGTTTAAAATTATAAAAACAGTTCATAGGGCTTTTAACATAACGTCTAACTGGAATCATTTTCACAATGAAATAATCTATCTCCACCAATATTTCACTGACAATTGCTTTCCATCGAAACTTTTTTATAAACACCTGTACAAATTCTTGAACAATATCTTCCATCCTAAAATTAAAATGCCAACAGTACCAAAATTACGATTGTTTGCAAGTGTCCCATTTATTCATAACAAAAATTTCTACCATGAACTGAAACTGTCAATAGAAAGTTTTTTTTCCTGCAATGGAATTAAAACTAATACCTTACAACCCTATGAATATCAGATCTCTGTTTAAACACAAGGAGAAACTCAATCCACTGATGACCTCAGGAGTCGTATATCTATTTAATTGCACTAGATGTAATCTAGGGAAGTACGTCGGCTCCACACGGAGGTTACTCAAAGTGAGATTAGACTCTCATCGAGGCGTTAGTTATAGAACAGGTGTCAAATTAACTAATCCTGAGTTTTCATGTATACGCGAGCATACTAAGAAATGTAAACATGACTTGAATTACAAAGATTTTAAAATTATAGGCCAATCCCCTAACGAACAGCATTTAACTATTTTAGAATCACTTCTCATTAAACAACTCGTTCCGCAGTTAAACACCCAGTCTTCCTCAACACTTCTGTATCTCTCGTGAGTTCAAGTCGAAGCTGACCCGGCCCAAATTGTCACTCGGTCTGTGCTTTCAGCACCTTACGGTATTGACTCCTCCCTACTCTTGTACTTGTTTTTTATATTGTAAACTTTTTAAACTTTTAATATGTATTCCGAGTTTGTGATTTTAACTTTTGTTTTATCTTTTTTTTAGCTTTATAATGGGACTTATATGTCTTGAAACGTCGCGACAATAAAAGTACATATAATGGGAATAAAGGATTGTCCTTCACCTTGCATCGACTGATGTACACTGGTTGATAGAACTGCCTTCAATTTTCACTATATATATATATATATATATATATATATATATATATATATATATATATATATATATATATATATACACACACACACTCACACACACACACACATATATATATCATATATATATATATATATATATATATATATATATATATATATATATATACATATAAATTATGATATAATGTCCCAAAGACTGGTCACCTTTTAGACATGCTGTCTACGAACAAGGAACGCCAAAGGACAGGAATGAACCAAAAGTACTGAAGCAGAAATGCCCACACCTGAAAGGGACAATTGAGACCCACCACTCATGGCAATAATGGCCACCCTTAGGAAAGCATACCGCGCATGCGCATGTGTGTGCGTAATATACATGATGTTGCAACATCACCAAGAGAAAGAGAGAGAAAAAATGGCTACAGTTGTTAATGATGATGCTTTTCAGGAGCACAAACCGTGATCAGGTAGTTTTTCTTCTTCTTTTTTTGATGTAGCATATTCAGGAACTTGAGCTTTTTCTCCTTAAAGGGAATAGTGATGGCCACAGCTGAGTAAAAATAGATCAATGTGAAATGACGGGTAACATTGTGTATTTTATAATCTTATATTTTACGAGTATCTGATTATTTATTTAGTTATTTGTCCATTTGTCTTTTTCTTTTCCAATATCTGACCTCTTCTGTCTGTTTATCTGTTACTTTCTTTTACTTCTTTCTAATGAAAACCATAATATTCTTTGGAAGCTTGAATTTCCAGTCAGTGGCCGCTGTGGTGGGCTTGTCCCATATGAATACGGATCATCTTCTGTATATAATAATAATAATGATAATGATAATAATAATAAACATACATAAAATGTAAGGTTGTGAACCCCCATCCCTTTTTACCTTTTTCATACTTTTTCGGACATGGGCAAGAACAGGACCACTGGTTGCCCGTCCAACTGACCCTAACAGTTCGCACGTCCATCAACAATCATTATGCCAATGAGTAACAATATTATTGGCTAACAATTCACTAACACAATACTCGTGTGTACCGTTGGCCACTTGTTTCTTCAGGATATGTAGTCACTGGATGTCTGATAATCATTAAGGTTTTCTATTTCCTATGATTTCGTGAACTAGTTTATCGTCCAAGTTGTTATTATTGTTATTATTATTATTTTTGTTTTTTTGTTTTTTTTTGTTCTATCACAGTCTTCCAATTCGACTGGGTGGTATTTATAGTGTGGGGTTCCGGGTTGCATCCTGCCTCCTTAGGAGTCCATCACTTTTCATAATATGTGCGCTGTTTCTAGGATCACAATCTTCTGCATGAGTCCTGGAGCTACTTCAGCCTCTAGTTTTTCTAGATTCCTTTTCAGGGATCTTGGGATCGTGCCTAGCACCCCTATGATTATGGGTACAATTTCCACTGGCATATCTCATATCCTTCTTATTTCTATTTTCAGATCTTGATACTTATCCATTTTTTCCCTCTCTTTTTCTTCAAGTGTCCCATGGTATTGAGACATCAATGAGTGATACTTTCTTCTTGACTTTGTCAATCAACGTCACGTCTGGTCTATTTGCAAGTATCACCCTATCTGTTCAGATACCATAGTCCCAGAGGATCTTTGCCTGATCGTTTTCTATCACTCCCTCAGGTTGGTGCTCGTACCACTTATTACTGCAAGGTAACTGATGTTTCTTGCACAGGCTCCAGTGGAGGGCTTTTGCCACTGAATCATGCCTCTTTTTGTACTGGTTCTGTGCAAGTGCTGGGCATTCGCTTGCTATGTGGTTTATGGTTTCATTTTTCGTATTGCACTTCCTACATATGGGAGAGATGTTATTTCTGTCTATCGTTCTTTGAACATATCTGGTTCTTAGGGTCTGATCTTGTGCCGCTGTTATCATTCCTTCAGTTTCCTTCTTTAGCTCTCCCCTCTGTAGCCATTGCCATGTGTCATCGCTGGCTAGTTCTTTAGTCTGTCTCATGTATTGTCAGTGCATTGGTTTGTTGTGCCAGTCCTCTGTTCTGTCTGTCATTCTCCTGTCTCTGTATATTTCTGGGACTTCGTCTACTTTTATTAGTCCTTCTTCCCATGCACTCTTTAGCCACTCGGCTTCACTGGTTTTCAGATATTGCCCCAGTGCTCTGTTCTCAATGTTGACGCAGTCCTCCATACTTAGTAGTCCTCTCCCTCCTTCCTTTCGTGTTATGTATAGTCTGTCCGTATTTGCTCTTGGGTGTAGTGCTTTGTGTATTGTCATATGTTTCCTGGTTTTCTGATCTTTGCTGCGGAGTTCTGCTTTCGTCCATTCCACTATTCCAGCGCTGTATCTGATTACTGGCACTGCCCATGTGTTTATGGCTTTTATCATATATCTGGCGTTGAGTTTTGACTTGAGTATCGCCTAGAGTCTCTGCATATATTCTTTCCTGATCGTGTCCTTCATCTCTTTGTGTTTTATATCCCCTCCTTCCATTATTCCCAGGTATTTGTATCCTGTCTCATCCCATCTGGTAGCTTTATCCCTTCAGTTCTTGTTACTTTGCCTTTTTGTATGTTGACTAGGGCACATTTTTCTATTCCAAACTCCATCCTGATGTCCCCAGATACAATCCTTACAGTCTGGATTAGGGTATCTATATTCTTGATGCTCTTACCATACAGCTTGATGTCGTCCATGAACATCAAATGGTTGATTCTGCTGCCTCTTTTCTTGAGTTGGTACCCGGCATCCATCTTCTGTGGTACTTTTGTCATGGGAATCATGGCTACTACGAAGAGTAGTGGGGACAGTGAGTCGCCCTGGAAGATCCCTCTCCTGATATTAACCTCTGCTAGTCTTATTCCAGAGCTTGTAAGTATTGTATTCCAGTTGTGCATTGTATTTTTGAGGAAGCTGATGGTGTTTTCCTCTGCTCCATATATTTTCAGGTATTCTATTAGCCATGTGTGTGGTATCTTGTCGAAGGCTTTCTCATAGTCTATCCATGCCATGCTTAGGTTGGTTTTCTTTCTCCTACTGTTCCTCATTACCATTTTTTCTATCAGGAGCTGGTCTTTTGTGCCCCTACACTTCCTTCTGCAGCCTTTCTGTTGGTTGGGGATGGTGTTTGTTTCCTCTAGGTAGTTGTATAGCCTTTCACTGATGATACCTGTTAGTAACTTCCACATTATTGGTAGGCAGGTGATAGACCTGTAGTTACTGGCTATATTTCCCTTACTTTTGTCTTTTTGTACTAAGGATGTTCTTCCTGTGGTCATCCTTGTTTGGGGCATTACGGTGATTTGAGATACAAACTACTTGGAAGTTATGTTCTTCGCTATTTGCGGGTGTAGGGCCTTAAAGTTTTTGAGCCAGTATCCATGGACTTCATCGGGACCTTGGGCTTTCCAGTTTGGCATTTTCTTTATTATTATTATTATTATTATTATTATTATTATTATTATTATTATTATTATTATTATTATTATTATTATTCTAAAGACAATCCTCATTCATATAGAACAAGCCCACCACCACAGGGGCCATTGACTTGAAATTCAAACTTCCAAAAGAATGGTATTCTGCCGTTTATTATGAAGAAGTAATAACAGAAGGTAATGGGAAATATAGAATGAAGAGATCACTAACCACACACACACACACACACACACACACACACACACACACACAGAGTGAGAGAGTTTCTATTAGCGACTTGTGTTTGTGATAGTTAATGTAACGTAACGTAAAAACAACTTTCCTTTGTTCACTGACCATTAAAGAGCTAAGTTCAAATTAGTCAAGGAATGGCACTAAACGACTTGGTACATAATCTTAGACAAAAATAATTGGTACCTTTATATATCTATGTCTGTCTATATATATATATATATATATATATATATATATATATATATATATATATATATATATATATATATATATATATATATATATAGTCTACATACATACATACATACACACACACACCACACACACAATAACTTTAATGGCTTGTGCATCACAAATCACCAGAGTTGAAAAAAAATAGGAGACTGGGTGTAGGTACTGACCGGTTTCGAATTCATTTCTAAGCCATGGAGACTAAGAATTCAAACCTGTCACATGGGTCCAATTGGAGGGGGCGATCAAATTCACTTATATGTCGAATTTGTATCATACGAGAAGTGAGCTGCGATCAGTGTACGGCAGAAAAATCCGCAATGACAGGTTTGCTGACGAATGGAAATACTGTAACAAAGATCTTTTCGAAATATGAGGTCTTTCTGAATAAACATAATATTCTCATCTGCTTAGAATATCATAGCATTAATGCGCCACGCAATGGTTCTATAAATTCTTCGGGCAATGTTACATTATTTTTTTG
>NC_087218.1:71231432-71251432 GCF_015104395.2 Macrobrachium nipponense | reverse complement strand
GATTTCTTCAGCTCTCCCGACAGTCTCCAATCTTTTCCTCTTTCTTCTAAATTTATGAAATAGTATCTAATCTCACCACCTGTAGATAGAAACGACGACCCTTCGATACCTGAACAGGCCTGGAGAGAAACAAGAGTAAGAACACCACAGGAATTTATGTATGAACACAAAGAGGGATGAGACAGACTGCCTCTCCAAAGAAGAAAATTCATGAGAGTGGCAACGCGTCCTTTTCGAATCATGAATGAAAATAAATAATCTTCATTTTGTTTGGCAAAGCATGTATTTAAACGAGAACAATTGTATCTCGTCGTCTTACATATATAAACCAAGACACAGGGTACGGTTATTTTAGACCAATCTATTTCTCTACTTTTAAATAAAATTAGGACGATCATAAGCCACCAAAGGGCCTCATACGGATCCTTTAGGGTTTTCCAAAATAAAGAGGTATAGGTGGGCCATTCTGATTTTTGCAGCCATTGTAGATATGATGTTTTTGATTTTGGGTTCTTTTGAGGACAGACCTGTCATGCAACCATTACAGCATCAGCACCTTTAGTTATAAGAGAATAATGTCAGCACGAAAAAATTAGTATATATATATATATAATATATATAATATATATATATATATATATATGTATATATATATATATATATATATATATATATATATATAATATATATATATATATATATATATATATATATATATATATTAAAAGGAGCCCATAAAAACACCAAAATATAGAGAAAAATACTATATTTCAGAGACTGCCGTCTCTCTCTTCAGGTATATGAATGAGAAAAGTTTAAAGAAGAGGTGGTATTTATACCAAGACATCCATCCACATGTAAAACAATTTAGGTCACCCCCGCTAATAATCTTCCTTTAATCTTCTTAAGCGTTGGTTGAATGAAAATCTTGTCAATCACATCTGAATCCCATGCTCCTTTTGAGATGTTCATTACCTGCCTCTCTTTTATTAAGGTCGATTCCATCATTTGACGCTTGTACTGGCAGTTGGTGCTATAAATTATATGTGACAAATTCCAGTTTATTCTATGGTTATGTTCATTTATATGGTTGAAAATAGCTGAGTTCTGTTGTCCAAACCTAACTTACTGTTTGTGTTGTATTAATCTCTGGGGAAGTGATTTTCCTGTAAATCCGATGTAAGATTGGTCACAGTCCTGGCATGGGATTTGATAAACTCCTGTGTCCTTGGGGGAGGTCTTTTGTTGGACGTTAATCAGGGATTTGGCTAAGGTGTTTGGGTAAGTAAATGCAAAAGGGTTAGATTTTCCGAGGGTCTGAGTCACCATCTTAATCCTGTCCAGGTGAGGAATTTTTATTTTATTGTTGGGTGTATCTCTGGTCTTGTCTCGGAGGTGTTGGTAGAAAATTACGTTTGCTTTGTGAATTGCTTTCTCAATTATATGGTCAGGATACTTTAAAGACGAAAGTTGCTTACTAATTAGTTCAAATTCTTTTTCCAGGAAATCTGGGGAACAAATTCGTAAGGCTCTTAAGAACAGGTTGCTGGCTACACCTATCTTGATAGCAAAGTCGTGATAGCTAAAGTAGTGAATGTATGAAAGTGAGAACGTTGGTTTTCTGTATATGGTAAATTTGTATTCTGTCGTGTCTCTGATTATTAAAACATCAAGAAAAGCAATTTTGTTGTCTGTTTACCATTCAACTTTATATTTTATGCTGGGCACTAATGCGTGTAATTTTGAAAGGAATTCATTAAAATGGCCCCACCTATTATCCCAAAATGTTAGAATATCATCTACATATCTCATCCACATCATGTTTTTGGGTTTTATTGCATTTATTACTGCACTTTCAAAGTATTCCATGTACAGATTGGCTAAAATAGGACTTAAAGGACTACCCATACTACACCCGAATTTTTGTTTATAGAATGATTCTCCGAATGAAAATATGTTATTAGATGCACATAATTCAACTAACTTTATTATTTTGTCAAGCGCCAATGGGAAATGATCTGAATAGGGGGATAATTTTTCCCTCAAAAACTGAAGAACGTCCTGCACTTGTACTTTTGTAAATAGGGAAACTACTTCAAGGCTTAAAAGTTTTATGTTGTGAAGTGGTATATGTGCTTCTCAGAATTTGTGACAAAAATCTTCCGAATGTTTAATGTGACTGGGCGAAAAAGTGCCTAAAAAAGGGGAAATGAGGCCAGCTAACCATTTAGAAATTTTGTAATTGAAAGCTCCGACACATGAAACAATGGGTCTGAATGGAAGATTGTCTTTGTGAGTTTTGGGAAGGCCTTAAAAGTAGGGTAGTTTAGGATTAATAACTTTAAATTTCTCTAATAGTTCAATACTCTTTTTGTCTTGGCCAATTAATCTTACTTTACGAAAAATTTCTGTGGGGATGTTTTGGAGGGGATTTTTCGTCAGTTTGTTGTAAGTATTTATGTCGCTCAGGAGTTCATAGAAGTCCTTGTCCATTATGACAATTTTGCCGTCTTTGTCGGATCTACTTATTATAACATCTAACTTTTTTAGCCAGCGTATGGCTATCATAAATCTACGGGGAACAGGATATTTCTTATTTAGGTCAGTTAAAGCATTTAGTAACTCTCCTTTTGAGCATATCTCTTCATGGTTGTAGTTTTTGTCCGATATGAATTCATCAAAAGTCACTATGAAATCTAGGTTGTTTTTGCGGTCTGGCATAGGGGCAAAGGATAAGCCTAGATTTAAAACTAAATGTTGATTTACAGTAAGGGGGGTGTTGCTCAAGATTATTCCATGCGCTATTGTTTATTAAGTTATTTAACTTGCGTAAAAGTCTGTTGGAATGAGTCACGCTATTATAGGCAGCAATGTCGGAACAGAATGAAATCAGATACCTGTATATGTGGTCCATAGTGAGGAGGCAAAGATTAGACTGAGTTCCATATATCACTCTGCGTAGTACGATGTCGTTTTTCGTGTTGGTGATTCTTTCAATTACAAAATTTCTAAATGGTTAGCTGGACTCCTTTCCCCTTTTTTAGGCACTTTTTCGCCCAGTCACATTAAGCATTCGGAAGATTTTTGTCACAAATTCTGAGAAGCGCATATACCACTTCACAACATAAAACTTTTAAGCCTTGACGTAGATTCCCTATTTACAAAAGTACCAGTACAGGACGTTCTTCAGTTTTTGATGGAAAAATTATCCCCCTATTCAGATCATTTCCCATTGGCGCTTGACGAAATAATAAAATTAGTTGAATTATGTGCATCTAATAATGTACTTTCATTTAGGGAATCATTCTATAAACAAAAATTCGGGTGTAGTATGGGTAGTCCTTTAAGTCCTATTTTAGCCAATCTGTACATGGAATACTTTGAAAGTGCAGTAATAAATGCAATAAAACCCAAAAACATGATGTGGATGAGATATGTAGATGATATTCTAACATTTTGGGATAATAGGTGGGGCCATTTTAATGAATTCCTTTCAAAATTACACGCATTAGTGCCCAGCATAACATATAAAGTTGAATGGTAAACAGACAACAAAATTGCTTTTCTTGATGTTTTAATAATCAGAGACACGACAGAATACAAATTTACCATATACAGAAAACCAACGTTCTCACTTTCATACATTCACTACTTTAGCTATCACGACTTTGCTATCAAGATAGGTGTAGCCAGCAACCTGTTCTTAAGAGCCTTACGAATTTGTTCCTCGGATTTCCTGGAAAAAGAATTTGAACTAATTAGTAAGCAACTTTCGTCTTTAAAGTATCCTGACCATATAATTGAGAAAGCAATTCACAAAGCAAACGTAATTTTCTACCGACACCTCCGAGACAAGACCAGGGATACACCCAACAATAAAATAAAAATTCCTCACCTGGACAGGATTAAGACTCAGACTCTTGGAAAATCTAACCCTTTTGCATTTACTTACCCAAACACCTTAGCAAATCCCTGATTAACGTCCAACAAAAGACCTCCCCCAAGGACACAGGAGTTTATCAAATCCCATGCCAGGACTGTGACCAGTCTTACATCGGATTTACAGGAAAATCACTTCCCCAGAGATTAATACAACACAAGCGGTTAGTTAGGTATGGACAACAGAACTCAGCTATTTTCAATCATATAAATGAACATAACCATAGAATAAACTGGAATTTGTCACGTATAATTTATAGCAGCAACTGCCGGTATAAGAGTCAAATGATGGAATCGACCTTAATAAAAGAGAGACAGGTAATGCACATCTCAAAAGGAGCATGGGATTTAGATGTGATTGACAAGATTTTCATTCAACCAACGCTTAAGAAGATTAAAGGAAGATTATCAGCAGGAGTGACCTAAATTGGCTTACGTGTGGATGGATCTCTTGGTATAAGATACCACCTCTTCTGTAAATTTTTCTCATTCATATACCTATAGAGAGAGATAGCAGTCTCTGAAATATGGTATTTTTCTCTCTATATTTTGGTGTTTTTATGGGCTGCTTTTATTAGATGGAATTCTGTTGTAACAGAACATTTTTACCAGTCACACACACACAACATACATATATATATGTATATATATATATATATATATATATATATATATATAGTATTATATATATGTATATATTATCAATTTTTCAGAACAATATACGACAAAAACTCAACTCCAAATTACTCATCCATAAACGAAATAAAATGTCAAGAGAATGTGCCAATTATCTACGGTCCACAATTAAATGATCAATACATAAACAAGAACACGACTTTCCAACCCAACCAAAATGATAATATTAAGCTTTTTTTTTTGGTAGTCAAAAGCGACGAACGTGTGTTTGGGGAAACAGGTTTCGCTTTGCCTGAAAAATACAGCTGGCAAACTGTAGCAACCTGCGATACCTTGGCATTAAAAGAAGGGAGTACGGAGGGCGTTCCCAAATTCCCTCTGGGCGGTTTACTCCAGCATGACGATCATAAATCCAAGCCTACCAACTGGTTCCGAACCACCGGCCACGCCACTCGCCGCCACCCACTGGTGGGGAGGAGGGGGGGGGGGGGGGGGGGGGGGGGTGGGGGGGGGGGGGGGGGGGGGGGGGGGGGGGGGGGGCGCCCACTCACGAGGCAGGACGCGTGACTTCCCGGGAGAGTTACGGTAAGCCTTGTCAGCCGCGCTTTTAGATATAGCAGATTTAATCTCATCTGATAAAAGTTTTGACATTATTTGCGGTGTGGAGATGAAGATGGGCAATTGGTGGCCAGGACCGAACCGGTTCCGCATGAAAAGCTACAATAGGAGCGATCCTTTCATGGTGGGACACGCCCTTAAATTAAAAAAAAATATATGAAATGAAAAGAGAGAGAAGTACCAATCCTTTTGCATAAAACGAGGACGGGAGAGTGGAGGCAGCAAGACCTAACCTTCCATAGGTCTGGGACGCGGCTTCGGCCAAGATGCTCTTGACAGCAACAGCCATGTAAAAGTTGTCAACCGACCACAATAAGCGACCAGCAAGGTTGTGATAAATCGAAGTCAAAAGTAAGATTTTGGGCTGTTTATTAGCCGGAAATTTAAAAACAACACGGAAATAGCCTTCTAAATTTGAAGAACATGGCCTAAAATTGACGGATAAATGACACAGATCTGAAGATGCTCCTCAGAGAAGATTATACGACACTTAAAATGAGCGCACAGTGAAGATCAACGATTGACCTTAATTTAAGGACACTTATGCTATAAGACTACATGATAGTTAAACATAACTTACTAATGGAAATGATGAACTAAATTAGTGCGAAATTATCAAAATAAATTCTGACAGCTTGAGTAATTATGAAAATGAGCTCTAACTGAATATTTTAAAACAAAGATATAGTTGATTTACTGCCCACAATATACAAGAATACTAGAGAGTTAGCACTGAGGCACGGATTGACCATTTACACCGGTCACTACTAAAACCATGAGACATACAAGATTATTTATATCAAATTCTAAAACGAGGACTTTCCCTGCATCCTACACAAAAAGTGACTTTCAAAATTACATAAAAATTTTGGCGAGATATATATATATATATATATATATATATATATATAATATATATATATATACATATATATATACATATATATATATATATATATATATATATATATATATTATATATATATATATATATAAATGTTGTGTGTGAAAAAATATATATACTATAAATAATACATACATATATACTATATTATATATATATATATATATATATATAGTATATATATATATTATATATATATATATATATATATTATAATATGATATAATATAAATTTGCATGTGTATATTATACATATATACACATAATGTGTTTACGTACAGATATAATAATCACAAAGTAATCAAAGTCCTAACCACTTATTTTTGAACAACCATAAGCCACGTAATGGGAGAAAGTCGGAGCGAAAAACAGAATTGGCAGCGAAATATTACGCCAATAGATCTGTAAAACCTTTCGGCCTTTTCATTCACCATCGGATGAATGAGCCCTAATTACCCAAAGACACAACACACAATCGAGTCTTTGTGCTCTTAACAATGACGGAGTGACTTTTTGAAATGTGAATTCAAATTCAGCAGACTTGCACTTCTCGTTGACATTCATGTTTAATAAGGCCAAATATATCTACACAATAGACGTTGTCATTTCTCAATTGTTGCAGAAATTGTTTGTGCATATAATTAACATATGATCGTGTGTGTATGTATGTATCTTTATAGGTATATATATATATATATATATATATATATATATATATATATATATATATATATATATATAATATATTATGTATGTAGTGTATGTATGTATGTATGTATGTATACACGCATATGCAAAAAGAAATAAATAGTATATACCTACATACATACTATATATATATATATATATATATATATATATATATATATATATATATATATATATATATATATATATATATATATATATTATATTTGACAAAACTGATTGCTTTATTTCCCAGAAAAAACATGAATCAAAATGACTTCAGTCTGATCCAGCCAGCTATCTTAAAGTTCAGTTGTAGATATACTACCTTACAAGCAAAAGCTGTAAGTTACATTAAAAAAACCCAACTTATAAAGTAAATAATAGCACAACAGGTTTCAAATATAAATATCATTGTCTGCTTTTAACTCATTGCCTCATATTTTTTTTTGAAAACACCAGTATTCTAGGAAATATATATAAAAATATAAATCGTATTATTGAAATAATTAAGGATTATCAAAACGTTTTTCTATGTTATCATTTATACAACAGGTTATCACATCTTATTCACCGATAATTGTCCCTGAATCGATTTTATTGCACAAAAGACTTATGAATAGGTGCCGCATTCTAATATAGATAACTCCACTGAAAACAATGGAAGAGACAATGGGCTAACCGGATGATGACGAGGTATGGATGGGGCCCGTTTGGCTCAGAAGAGAGACGAGGAAGAGAAATCTGGGGAGAACTCACTGAGGCTCTCTACACATCCGTCACTTCAGGTTTCTTCAACGCAAGACGCAGAGGAAGGTCGCTGCATAGACGTCGCTAAACCTACCATTAATTATTTAAAAAAAAAAAAAAAAAAAAAAAAAAAAAAAAAAAAAAAAAAAACAGTTCATAACTGACTAACATGTATTGCGTAATTCACTTTGTTCTTAGCTATTTAATCATGAACACACCAACGAATACAATGAGCAAAATGTACCCCCTTAACGACTTTACTGTAATGATTCATTTCAAAAGTCATCTTCGCCACTTCCTGAACAAATTGCACGGCTATTAAGCGTTGGCTTGAGTGTATAGTTTATCCTTTAAATAATAATAATAATAATAATAATAATAATAATAATAATAATAATAATAATAATAATAATAATAATATTTTTGTTGAAGAGAATGGCAGACTTAGGCAAGTTGATCTTATATAGTTTTTTTCTTACAATCCGTTTCTCAGGCCCAGAGATATTTCTGCGTAACTGGCCAATATTCATACTGGGAATTTCTAAAAATTATAAAAATGCTGAAGCGGATTGTAAGAAAAAACAATATATAAAATCAACTCGCATAATTCTGCCATTCTCTTTCACAGTATTTGCCTAAAAGAAGGTGGCGCCGTGGCAGAGTGGGTTAGGTCGTCAATGGACTGGTTAAGCAACATTGGGGCTGGTCAGTCGTTGGATGGGTGACCGCTCTCCTCAGCGTTGATTCCTTGGGAAAGGATCTTTACCATAATTTCCTCAGTCTACTCAGCTGTAAATGAGTACCTATCCCTGATGGGGTAGGGTCCACCTATGGGTTAAATAGCAAAACTCAGCAATGGTGTTAAGAAATGAACAGAGGATCTTCGTCTGGCAGCCAGTTATTCAACCCAATTGAAGGGGAAGACGGTCAGGTACTTGGAGGTCGTCATCCAGCAACTGACCACCACAACGACAGTAACCAACAGCCTGAGATTGGAGCTACAGAAGCAAACCAAAGGAAGAAATGGACAAGACAAGAAAATAAGGAAATATGGAGATGCTACATCAGAAGCAACCCGACGGAGAGAGGATATAGAAGAAGGTTGGTCAAGATCTAGAATGAGAGGAATAACACCCCCCAAACAGATCAGAGGATGGCAGACCAAGTAAGGAACATAAAGAAAAAGAACTGGCTCTCCCCAACAGAAAGAGAAGAACTGGAAAGGGAAATGTCACACGACAACGAATTACATGAAGACGAACTGAGAGACGATGCCACAGAAGACGACAGGGATGATGAGGTATCAAACAACGACACACGAAGAAACACCGACGAAGAAACAGAGAGGACGGAATGGGTAGAAAAGATTAGACAATGGATGGAGTCAGATACAGAGAGAACAAAGATCCCCTCCATGAAAGCCTACAACACCAAGAAATTAAGGGAGAAAACAAGTGAGGTCAATGAAATAATGGGCATAATACGCACCACCAGTATCACAGAAACAAATAACTTGGCATATGCAGGAGCAAGATTAGTAGCAGAACTGATGGGGATTCGAACACCAACACCACCAGCACAACCAACCCAACAGAAACCAAAACAGCAACCTCCTTGGAAAAGGCGCTTGGAAAAGCAAATCATGGTGATGAGATCTGACTTGAGTAAACTGAAAGAGATGGCAGAAAAAAGGCTAAGAAGCAAGAAAACAAGGGAGGAACTCAACGAGAAATACAAAGTACAAGAGAGGGGACTAAACAACACAATAGAAGATGTAAAACAGAGGCTTAACAGCAAAGCACATAAGATCCAACGGTACATGAACAGGAATAAGGGATACCAACAGAACAAACTATTCGGAACCAACCAGAAAAGACTATACAGCCAACTAAGAGGGGAAGACAACCACCAAGAATTTCCTGAAGCTGAACAAAGTAAGAGACTCTGGGAAAACATATGGAGCAATCCGGTATCACACAACAAACATGCAACATGGCTCCCCCCCCAGGAAAAAGTCCCCAAAAAGGGAAGAAGAAACAGGGAGAATAAAACAAAGATTCACAGAGATAACGACAGACACAGTCAGACACCAACTAAAGAAAATGCCAAACTGGAAAGCCCCAGGTCCCGATAAAGCAGAACAACTCCAGCATTGTATCTCAAATCACCATGCACCCAAATGGATGACCACAGGAAGAATATCCTTAGTACAAAAAGACAAGAGTAAGGGAAATATAGCCAGTAACTACAGGCTTATCACCTGCCTACCAATAATGTGGAAGTTACTAACAGGTATCATCAGTGAAAGGCTATACAACTACCTAGAGGAGACAAACACCATCCCCCACCAACAGAAAGGCTGCAGAAGGAAGTGTAGGGGCACAAAGACCAGCGCCTGATAGACAAAATGGTAATGAAGAACAGTAAGAGAAGGAAATCCAACCTAAGCATGGCATGGATAGACTATAAGAAAGCCTTCGACATGATACCACACACATGGCTAACAGAATGTCTGAAAATATATGGGGCAGAGGAAAACACCATCAGCTTCCTCAAAAATACAATATGCAACTGGAATACAATACTTACAAGCTCTGGAATAAGACTAGCAGAGGTTAATATCAGGAGAGGGATCTTCCAGGGCGACTCACTGTCCCCACTACTCTTCGTAGTAGCCATGATTCCCATGACAAAAGTACTACAGAGGATGGATGCCGGGTACCAACTCAAGAAAAGAGGCAACAGAATCAACCATCTGATGTTCATGGACGACATCAAGCTGTATGGTAAGAGCATCAAGGAAATAGATACCCTAATCCAGACTGTAAGAATTGTATCTGGGGACATCAGGATGGAGTTTGGAATAGAAGCAACATCAAACACATAGATGAGACAGGATACAAATACCTGGGAATAATGGAAGGAGGGGATATAAAACACCAAGAGATGAAGGACACGATCAGGAAAGAATATATGCGGAGACTCAAGGCGATACTCAAGTCAAAACTCAATGCTGGAAATATGATAAAAGCCATAAACACATGGGCAGTGCCAGTAATCAGATACAGTGCAGGAATAGTGGAATGGACGAAGGCAGAACTCCGCAGCATAGATTAGACAACCAGGAAACAAAGCACTACACCCAAGAGCAAATACGGACAGACTATACATAACACGAAAGGAAGGAGGGAGAGGACTACTATGTATAGAGGACTGCGTCAACATCGAGAACAGAGCACTGGGGCAATATCTGAAAACCGGTGAAGACGAGTGGCTAAAGAGTGCATGGGAAGAAGGACTAATAAAAGTAGACGAAGAGCCAGAAATATACAGAGACAGGAGAATGACAGACAGAACAGAGGACTGGCACAACAAACCAATGCACGGACAATACATGAGACAGACTAAAGAACTAGCTAGCGATGACACATGGCAATGGCTACAGAGGGGAGAGCTAAAGAAGGAAACTGAAGGAATGATAACAGCGGCACAAGATCAGGCCCTAAGAACCAGATATGTTCAAAGAACGATAGACGAAAATAACATCTCTCCCATATGTAGGAAGTGCAATACGAAAAATGAAACCATAAACCACATAGCAAGCGAATGCCCAGCACTTGCACAGAACCAGTACAAAAAGAGGCATGATTCAGTGGCAAAAGCCCTCCACTGGAACCTGTGCAAGAAACATCAGCTACCTTGCAGTAATAAGTGGTACGAGCACCAACCTTAGGGAGTGATAGAAAACGATCAGGCAAAGATCCTCTGGGACTATGGTATCAGAACGGATAGGGTGATACGTTCAAATAGACCAGACGTGACGTTGATTGACAAAGTCAAGAAAGAAAGTATCACTCATTGATGTCGCAATACCATGGGACACCAGAGTTGAAGAGAAAGAGAAGGAAAAAATGGATAAGTATCAAGATCTGAAAATAGAAATAAGAAGGATATGGGATATGCCAGTGGAAATCGTACCCATAATCATAGGAGCACTAGGCACGATCCCAAGATCCCTGAAAAGGAATCTAGAAAAACTAGAGGCTGAAGTAGCTCCAGGACTCATGCAGAAGAGTGTGATCCTAGAAACGGCGCACATAGTAAGAAAAGTGATGGACTCCTAAGGAGGCAGGATGCAACCCAGAACCCCGCACTATAAGTACCACCCAGTCGAATTGGAGGACTGTGATAAGCATTATAATAATAACGGATAACTCTAGCTCAGCATACCAGATGAGGAAATCATACAGAATATAAGGTTTCAGATTTTTTCCCCTTACATGACACAAAAAATGATCATTCATTAAATTCCAAAAATAAAATAAAAACTAAAGCTTACAAAAAGACAAAGACATATATGTGGAACACGGCTCAGCATAATCAATATAGTAATACACAGGTTCTATTCTCTTGCACATGCCTTTAAAAAATTAATTCAGCAAACAACTCAATAAAATTCACACCATTCACAGCTGTCTCATCATGCCACTTCCAACAAAGACGAGAGAGATTGAAGCTGGAAGACATTATTGTGAAGTTTACAGTCCCTTTTTGAAGCCTGAGGAACCTGTCTTCACAGAGTCGTGCATCCATTAACGACCTACCCCAATACTGCAGTGAAGCCCCGTCCTGGAAATCCGCAGATTCCACCTTCATTTGCATGGAGAACACTGGAAAAGGAGAGAGAGAGAGAGAGAGAGAGAGAGAGAGAGAGAGAGAGAGAGAGAGAGAGAGAGATCTGCAACGATGAAATGTACTCAATTTGACTCTTAACATTAACTCGGATTATTTCTGATATAATCTTAATTTTCTAGGTGGATCAGGGAATAACGATGAGAGAGAGAGAGAGAGAGAGAGAGAGAGAGAGAGAGAGAGATAAAATTCTGCAACCATAAAATTTATTTTATGTTGACTGTTAACCTTGACTCGAATTCAGAGCAAGAAATAACGATGAGAGAGAGAGAGAGAGAGAGAGAGAGAGAGAGAGAGAGAGAGAGAGATAAAAACCTGAAACGATGAAATTTACTCAATATTAACTCTTAACCTTAACTCGAATTCTTTCTGAGAGATCTTCATTATCTAGGTAGGCCAAAAAATAACGAGATATCTTGTAAGAGTAACTCAATATAAACAATAAAAAAAAGAACTGCTGATATCGCTTTAGGACTTCAAACACCAACAAACATAGGTTAGGCACTGTTAACATAAACACACTATTAACCCAATAGCTCTAATAATCATCGTCACTTTTCAATACCTGTTCTTCTGTAACAAATACTGGTCTCTCAGGGTATGTTAGACGCCAAAAAAGGTGTCTCCAAAAATTGGTGAAGCAACATTTCACTCAATGCCAATTTTTTGTTTTTAATCCTTCATTATCGTCTTCCTACCCAAGTGGCACATTGCTTGATTGGGATGGTTAACAAGCAAAATAGAAAAAACCATCTGGCGTTCAGGATGTCTATATACTACGGTATTTGTAAGTTTCAACCACAATGGGAGGTAAACTAGATGGGACCCAAATATGAGCCTTAGCAAGTTTTTCGCTCAACAACTAACTGAACTGAATGTAGATCTAAGATGTTTTCATGAAAGGAGAAAGCTTCCCTGCTTAAACCTGAATCTCCCCTAATGTGACTTTAAGAAGAATATTTCCTTTTGCAGTAACACAACGTCCTGATAAGTGTAACATTGCATAGCAAAAGTAATTCAACATTAAATACCTAAGTCAACATTTCCTTTCTTGCAAGAATTAAAGGTAATATAAAGAAATTTCTTGTCATGTCTTGAAAAATCTACTGTTCACAAAGATGTTTCTGAAGTGCACGTGCATGTAATTTTTATACGTTGAAAAAAGGTTCGTTAAAATCAGTTTTCTTTCTATTCTAATGAATTTATTTCAATCTTTCGTCACTCTGCAAAACTGAAGGCGCCATCTATCTCTCATAAATCGTAAAGGATTTCGTAATAATAGTACTTCAATAGTCATTATATCTTAGTTCTTCCACATTTCATGAGCCGTGTAATAAACTAAGTAAGTTTCCCGTCACCTACCATGACATACTATGATAAAGTCTACGGCGCTTTGTCTCACAATTTGATGGAAACCTTACACAGGGAATTGCAACAATCATACAAGGAACTCGTGACACGCACATTTTCATTGTTAATCTGTTATATATTTTCGTTATAACAAGCCAGCCTAACATTGATGTCTTTAAACGATTGGCATAACAATAACTTAAAATTCAAGCACATCTTATGCGTATCTAACTCACGAAACTTCCTACTCTCCCTTGCATCCTTCACTAAAATACCGATGTTTTTTTCCTGCCGATAAGTCTAAAATTTTGTTGTTTCATGAGAATGAAAAAAACAATCTTGGAACTAAAAACTATTACAACTTCTACTTTGCTGCGTCATGCCCTTCCCTCGTTAATCAGTTCAAAAACGCACTTGCACACGCACACACACAAGCACACATACATATCTATATATCCATACTCCTCTTTGCCTTGTAAGATAGATTTCTTTGGGGGTTAACGCTATTTACTTACAGCATGTTCCACGGATGTGCCAAAGGAAACTGGTATGATCTAGTGGTAACCCAACCAAATGCTGAACACACCTAACATTGCTCAACTTCAAAGGCGTTCATCCCTGATCCAGCTGATTAAGGATGTCTAATCCCATCTTTTTTCTGAAATCACCATCTCTCTCTTTCTCTTTACCCACCTACCTATACATAAACACACACACACGCAATAAATATATATGTATATATATATATATATATATATATATATATATATATATATACATATATATATATATATATATATATATATATATATATATATATATATATATATATATATATATATATGATGAATTGCACTCCTCTGCCAACCGATTTATAAGTGCGGTAAAGATGTGCATCACGGTTACTTTTCACACGGAAAGAGGGGAAAATTACAGTAGTAACTACTTAATACGAGGTCGTTTGCGGTGGCGAGATGTCTGGTGGCTCCCACAAGCTCCTTGTCAGTAGTTGCAAGGGAAGAAGATTAAGTACGTGTAATTTCTCCATCATAAAAAAGTATGGAAAAAAGGATACACATAAGAATCAGTTTACAAATTATGCGAAAACGGGGTGAATGGACGCATGCGTAGCTGCCCCCCCCAAAAAATATTATTATCATGATAGTGCATTTACATAAAATTGTGGAACATAAGTAACAAGTGATTAAGGACATAATTTCATTACGTGATGCCAACTAATTATAATACAGCTTAGTACAGGTAATGATTATGTACAAATATTCTGTACGTTACACTATGTCTTTGTAATAAACCTGAGTACTATAAAAGGAAATCGGAATAACGAGAAACAATGTACGAACATAATTCCCCTATGCCTTCATTCATTAAATATCGGATGTAAACTTGTAAATGATAAGATAACTATCCATTCATTGAAGACTAATGTAACATGGTTGAAAGTGTTCATAGTAACATATGTTAAAAAAAACAATTAATGAAAATAAACATTAGATACTTAGAATGAAATCATATTGGAATATCAAACTAAAATAATGGGAGAGAGATAATAATAAAAGAAAATAAAATTTATGAATGGAAATCAACGTGTCACTTGTGAAATCTATTATAATTGGATATAAAGAGCTGAATAAAATGCTGCGAGTGAATGTAAAGATGTCATGAATGACAATTAATATAGCAAGGCGTCACGAGTCATAAAGTGTATGCATATGCATGTGTGCATATATATATATATATATATATATATATATATATATATATATATATATATATATATATATATATGAATAACTTGATCACAAAATATATAAAACTTGACGCTATGTTTATACATATATACTATATATATATATATATATATAATATACTATATATATATTATTATATATATATATATATATATATATATATATATATATATATTAATATATATATATATATATATATATATATATATATGTATATAAAGGTAATGCCACGGAGGAAAATTAAAACGCTTGCCTCAAGTAAAAAGATCTCTGCAGTTCTCGTGTTGTCATTTCCCTCCGTGGCATTACCTTTATATATATATATATATATAATAATATATATATATATATATATATATATATATATATATATATATATATATATATATATATATATATATATATATATATATATATATATATATATATATATATATATATAATATAGTATATTATATATATATATATATATATATATATATATATATATATATATATAAAAAAAAAAGAGAGAGAGAGAGAGAGAGAGAGAGGGCACGAAGTGAGACATAATGAATCACAGAATGAATAGAGTAAGACGTCACACTGTCAAACGAAAGCTTCCAATTTACGAGCAAGACCTCGCATGCAGGTCTTTTTAGTCCATGCGTTGATGAACACATTAAAGGATTACATAACCAAGATCTGGAAATAGAAGGGGCCACGGACGGCCGAAACCCCACGCTATGGAAAAACAGTTAGGAACTAGTCCTGGACCTTGGAGACCTGTTCAAGTGAACAGCAAACGCTCTATGCAGCAAGTTCTCCAAGGGTATTTCAATTATTCACCTCACCAGTGACGGGTCCTGGGTTCGATCTTCAGGCGGGGAGTAGAGCTAGAATCACTTGCGTTAAAAATCTTGGTTCTTAACGGTGGCCTACAACGCGAAATCTGGACTAGCAGCCAGAGGGAGATCGGAAGGCGTTTATCAATCGAATATCAAAAAGTCGCGCTCGAAACCTTAGCCAAAGCACCTCGCGTCATTATATCTAAGCAGAAAAATGCGTAGGGCAACATTACAATTATTTCGCAACCAGGATAATGATCGCCATGACCACCACCAGTCATCATAATAATAAATAGTTAAATGGAACGATTTCAAAACCGAGTCCAATTAAATGAAAACCACAGCTAAACGTAAACATCGTTTTGAGAATCAGTTCTATAATTATGAATAATGTTATTCATTACATGCCATTACATAACCTTCATATCGTGTATAATGATATCCAGCCGTGATGTCGGGCTCGAAATACCTGAGGAAAGGCAGGGCTAATAAATAATGACCGGCCCTTTCCTCACTCCCTGTGGCCAACTTCCCTGCTGCAGGCAGCATGTAATTTACGCACGTTAATTCTAGTAAAGACACTGGAACCACACTACCTATACCACTCTTCTATGTTCGCTAGAGTTGCAAGATTATGTAATTATTTAGAGAGCATTGATAAATCCCCTTCACAATTTCAAGCATCCGTGGGACTCAAATATTGCAAATGGAACAATGAAGTAAAAGAAACGATGAAAAAATTAACGGCAGTAAGACTCAAAATGATTGTAGAAAAATCCGCAAGTAAAGCCGTATGAACGAATAAAATAATTTTTTTTAAATTTTTGCAATACAAGGAAACAAAACTACTTTAACATATCGAATTGTCGTGTATCCGTTTTTCAAGGAAGAAACAATCGAAGTAAATCAAGGATAAATAAATAAATCGTAACATACGGAAGTAATGTACTTCTCATTGTAAAATAAAAAGCATATTTTATGATTCTTTATTATATAGGGCGACGAAACGAAAGATTTCTTTAACTATTAATGAAACCTAATGAAAAGAAAACATGATCGAATAATGATTACAAATTCAGAGACACTTTTAAAAGGAGTGGCGCTGCAGGCTACATCATCAACAGTTCAAACCACTACAAGAAACGGAATTTGAATTCTACATGTCACTACATGCATCGCACAGTAATTGCGCCCTTACGCATATCTTAAATGTGGTCGATTAAACACGACAAGTTGGCATCGTGCTTTAGCATAATCTATCACTCTCGGTAATTTTACCCTTACGGGTATCGCACTTATGGTCCATTAAATGAAATAAATCACCCTAACGTCTCTCCATACCACTACATGGTAATTTTAGCCCTAAGCATACTTCTCCCAAGACGGATTTTAATGAAGACGATCTACTTCACTGAAGGTTACATAACGGGAGAGCCTGTTAACTCCCAAGCTACTTGGGAAGTTCTTGTCCTTGCGAGACCAAATATGTATTTGTTAGCTTTCCTTTGTCCGACACATAATGGACGGAATCCGAAGTTACTGGGACTACTGGTCATTTCTCAGTGACACCTTTGCCCTTTTCTAAACATCCTGGCAAAAGATCACCACGCACAAAGGTTGCAACAAGAGATTACATCGCTGTTCAACAGCGAATCGAAGGTAAACATTCGTACGGTAGCCCTTCTTTTGGGGTAACATACCATTGAATAGTAAAGAGGTATGTGAGGGCGATTATACACTGACATGCAACATAAATATACACAAAGAGTCATATCTACTCATTTTTGTAATATATATCTCTATATATGAGTGTGATTTACTGTGATCTGACAATACACTATAGAGATCAAAAGCCCCATAAAAGCACTATACATTCCAACAATTATATTTCCAATACTTCTGTACTCTTGATCACTGATGAAATAGGGACAAATGGTAAGTGACCTACGTATGCCTTGTAAATACTCTTGTGACCTACCATTTGTCCATATTTCACCTGCGATTAGGAATACGAAACTATTCGAAATATATGTATGAAATCGTGAGGGTACTGTATGTCACAATGCAGTCCTAAGACAAGCAATAATTTTTAAAAATTCAACCACAAATGAATGCGTATGATGTTGATATTTCATAGGAAAAGCACAAAACAAGTATAAAAAAAATATGCCATCGATAAGACGCATAAAAACCACGTGTAAAAGACTTGAGCCAAACGTCATGAATGTTGATGATGATAATATTTTTAAGAAAAAGCACAAACGTTAAAGAAAAAAATGACGTCTATATGACACACACCGCATTGAGACTTGGGCCAAATTTCCTGAATGAAATCCCAAAACGGAGTTAAAAGTTTCAGAACCAAACCCTCCCAAAGACAGGCGGTCCTCAGCGGCGATGACATCCCATCAGATACGGAAAACCAATTTGACGGTATTCAGCTCCTCCGCTATGTGCACCTGCCCTAATGAACAACATTCACGGTCAATAAACATAAAAAAGAATGATAAGAAATAGGAAAGGAAGGTCCCAAGAGTATTCATAAATTTGTACACATTCCAGGAGACGTTCATACACGATTGGTTCCACTCGGTGGGGCTTGGCAGGCAGGTCCTTATTTACAATGTCTCGGCTCCTCTCGAGTTCGTTTTCGTAGGTCGGAGCTTCGCATGTAACGGATAAATTCTTGAATGTTGCAAAGAAGTAAAAAACAACAAGCACAATATTGCGATCAATATCAGCAAGTAAAAAATGCGCTGAAGTTTCTTCGGCGCAATCGAGTTTCCTGTACAATGTGTAATGCTGTATGGGCCGTAGCCCATGAAATTCTAACCCCGACTCGGTGGTGACCTGTCCTAAATAGTTTGGACACACGCAATTATGACTAACTTTAACCTTAAACAAAATATAACATACTGAGGCTAGAGGGTTGCAATTTGGTATGCTTGATGACTGGACGGTACTTGATAAGCATACCAATCTGTAGCCCTATAGCCTCAATAGTTTTTGAGACCTGAGGGCGGAGAGAAAAAGTGCGGCCAGAAAAAAGTTCGGACAGAGAGATGAAGCCACCTCAATAGTTTACTCTTACAGCAAACTAAAATACAAATAACCAAACTCTGAAAGCTACCGAGAATCAGGAAACGATGATGAATGAGACGTGGCATAATAAGAAAGAAGCTGAATTCATCAGATAGGAAAATATTTATCATACCTAACATCCAATTCTTGCCTCGTTCTGACTTTTTCCACCTTAAAAATATTGAATCCTCCATCTAAAAAATATTGAAGGACATCGACGAACCAAACATCCGCAACTAAAATGGAAGCTTCCTTCGCTTCCTTAGGGATTAGAACCTACTCTTTTATTTCTTCGCCTTCCATTTTCTTCCTTTCTTCGTATCCTTTATTCCTTCGCCCTCCGTTTTCTCCCCTCCTTCAGTTCTTTCATTCCTTCGCCCGTCTTTCTTCCTTCTTTCTCGTCTGTCATTCTTTCAAACTTTTTTCCTCCTTTTTATTCCCGCAATCTCTTATTCTTTTCTTTATGTCATTTAAAACTTCGCCCTCTTTTTTTCAGATATCTTATACATTTGAGCTTTACTTTTTTCTTTTCTTTTTTTATTGCCTTCTGATCTTTAACTTATTCACCCGTCTTTATCGTCCTTCAGGTGTTTTTATTTATTAATTCTTTCACATTCTTCCTCTCTTGAGGGTCTGGCTAGACAGGGACATCAAGTTGCCTCTGTCACCTGCTGCTCCCAAGATACATGATAATCTTCGTGATCACTCCACATATCTTGACTTTCCTTTTCTATCTGTTTCCTGATT
>NC_087218.1:71218932-71226432 GCF_015104395.2 Macrobrachium nipponense | reverse complement strand
CCAACTAAATTTATTTGAATTAGAGGTACACATTTAAGTATGGCATTGTTCGCTTCACTTAAAATTCGAAAAATTGTGAGCAGCATTGATGAGTTATGCATCGCAAGGCCACAGATAGAATTCCTTCACCCATAAGTTTAAGATAAAGACCCAAAACCAATAATAATCTAATAACATTATACAATGGTAATAGTCGACTCTCTCTCTCTCTCTCTCTCTCTCTGAACTATCAGCGATTTTCCTGCACTCGCTAGCATGAAATCCTTACATAACAAGAAAAAAATCCAAACAACAAAAAGCCAGATGGTTTAACTACAAAACAAAAAAACATACACACCCCCACCCCCACTAGCCAGACAACAGCATTTTAGCAGCCTTAGCACCCTCCATTTTTCAGCATTTTTTGGCAGATTTCCTTCCCACATCCATAAACATACGTCTTTGTGTTCTCTTACAACAAAAATGACAGGACCCTTTTAATCACTGGCAATTTGTAAGGAAAAATTACAACACAGATTCTCTGAAACCGTTAAGTTCACCATGACAAATATGAACAGCGTTTTTTCTCAGAAAATATTGAACGAACCATCACAAGTTCTTTTACAATACGAATAACTATTAAACATTTTCAAAACTGCTGTGGAAATTCTCACAGATTACGTTATCATACAAACATTTATGACAGATTTTCAAGACTTCAAGGTAAACTGTCACATTTTGATGTCTCTAACATAAATACGCATATACATCAGAGAAATATTCCGAAACTGCTCGTAGGTAAATCGTCACAGGATGAGTCAAATTATTTAAAAATATTATAAAAAGAGGTTTCGGAAACTGCCGAACTCAGCGGCACAGCTCTGTAGAAGCTGCTACTCCATCTGAGTAGTGCATTAGCGGCTGGTGGAGCCAACCTGCTCCAAGTTGCACGGGACCTCTCTAAACTAGTTTTTGTCGATTGACGTAATAACTAGCCTTCGCTAAATATTTAGGGTATTCGCCACGAAAAAAAATCACTGTAGCATTTAAAGGTGTTCCTCACACAAATTAAATCAATGGATAAATAAACGTACACTCTATAGACATATATAAATATATATAATTTGTGTATTTATTTATTCATATTTATGTACGTGCGCGTGTGTCCACAATGACATCCCAACTTCTCGAGGTCTGCACAGGCTTTGGATACGCTTGTCACTACAAAGCCCAAGACCCAGTTAAAGAACTAATGAGGAATGATTTTTTCCCGTAGCTGGATTCTAACCCCACACGTCAGAGTGAGGTTAGTCTTGGCCACTTGACTATGATGAAGTGGTTAAGGTTAACGTATTGAATAAGAGTTCCAATCCTGCCAAGGACGCCGGAATTCTTCATTTGTTTCTTCATTTAGATCCAGAGCCTTGTAATGACAAGCTCATAGAGAAGTTGTGGAAAAATCGAGAAAGTTGGGAGGTTAAAATTGCTACTACAAATAAATACATACACTTTTGATCAAAAACTGAAAGGATAATCTCTCTCTCTCTCTCTCTCTCTCTCTCTCTCTCTCTCTCTCTCTCTCTCTAATATAATATATATATATATATATATATATATATATATATATATATATATATATATATATATATATATATTATATATATATATATATATATATATATATATATATAAATGTTGATGCCGATTAGCGGAGAAAGTAAATGCCTTTAGTAAGTGATTGGTATTGCGTAATGATATCTATATTCCAGAGTATTTTTCGGGGTGAGTGTGTGTGTAATATATATATATATATGTATATCATATATATTATATATATATATATATATATATATATATATATATATATATTTATATATATAAATATTATATATATATATATATATATATATATATATATATATATATATATATATTACAACACACTCACCCCGAAAAATACTCTGAATATAGATAATCATTACGCAATACCAATCACTTACTAAAGGCATTTACTTTCTCCGCTAATCGGCATCAACATTTACTTAACTATGGACGTATTCCATAGACTTCCTTCGCAGATCTTCAGAGCCGAACATCACTACCTACGAAACCTCTACTACTCTAACGCAGTGCTTCTTAAAGTTTGGTCCGCGGACCCCAAGGGGTCCGTGGAATGTTCCAAGGGGCACGCAGGATAATTTGGAATGTAACGTCCTAAATTCCTATTTTTGTACCACCAAATCCTCTTGGGTTCTGACAGTGGCGCTCGTCAGATTAGGATGGGTGCAATTTAACATCTTTGTAGAGGGCAGTGATATTTATTTCAAAATTGATAATGTTGTGAAAGTTATTTTAAGTAAAATGTAAATGTTTGATGTTGAAGATAAGCCATCAATAAATAATTCAGTAGCAATTTTAGTACTATATATTATACCCTGAAAACACTTTTAAACCCAAGAGAGAAATTATCATAATAAGGTGTCCGCTACATGAGAAATTTTAATAAAAGGGGCCGAATTTCACAATTCTTGTCTTACTGTTATACGCGAAACAAATTTAATAGATTTTTGTGATAGATTTATGACACTAAGGCGACATACTCCACTTCCCCCAAAATGATTAGACTGAGATTACAAAAAGCACCAAATTCCTCGGTATTGTTAATTGCTATCGAGTCACTGAGAAATGAATGCTACAGAATTTCTTATGCCAAATATGAAAAAGCATTGTTATGTTATATATACCAACTATAGTAGATGGAAAGATGCGGTAAATCGGATAGATGAAATCAATAAATATGTTAACAAGAGAAGGAAACTGAGACCGTAAGTTAGGGAAACCTTGAACGTATTACTTATTTTGCAACTTTTAATTTTGCGCTTAGAACACAGTTGAATATGGCAAAAATAAGTACCATTCCAAAAAAATATTGTTCAGTAATTTATGTGGTTGATTATGAATACAGCATAGAAGTGATAACAATTTTCATTGCAACCATTCAGTAAAAATAACATGCCAACGTACGTTGTTATCCATTTTTAATAACATTCTGTAATGCATACTACGAGAGAGAGAGAGAGAGAGAGAGAGAGAGAGAGGAGAGAGAGAAGAGAATTGGAACTTATCAATTGGCAAGGACTCCAATGAAATGTATAGTTAGCACTATGTTATATTTTTTAAATTTAACACAGATACCATTAAAATACAGTATATACCAACAACAAGAAATGCGAAAATAAAAACATTCTGAATACATTTTTATCTTAACCCTAATTATTTCGTCAACTTCGCTGTGTGGTTTACATCTTTTTAAAAATAACTAAACTCCTTCAAAGAATTAGTGTTTTATCATAACAAATGTGCCGGTGTGGAGAGAGAGAGAGAGAGAGAGAGAGCGAGAGAGAGAGAGAGAGAGAGAGAGAGAGAGAGAGAGAGAGAATTATATAATTTGAAACCAGGTTAAGCAACAAATTCTCTATCAGATTCCATATACAAAAACAATCTCTTCAACTAGATTTCCATTACTTATGGGGAATTAGCCATTGATTATCGAGCTCGGAATATGAAACTTAGACAGTTCTTATTAAGTATCATTGAGTCATCAAAACTACCTCAACGAATGTTGACAAAAGCCAGCGAATTGTACCCATTGTTAAATGGTCATCTTTACGACCTTCAGTAAAGGAATAAAGTAAAAACATCGTTATCTATCTGACCTAGAATAAGGTTACGCAGTAAAATCGCACGCCATAAATCTCATTGCCATCGTGGGCTTTTATTGCTTGTAAGCGAAAACCGACTCGGCAAGCGCTTGCCAGGCCATCTATATGCAAGCACCAATTCTCACTGACACGATGATGCGCGAAGAGGTCGTCCAAAACGATAATTCAATGCAGTGGTCGTCTCATCTGCGATCATCTGCATTCCTTGGGACTTTAACCTAACCCCTAATGGCTCTGGCAAAATACTCTCTCGCCGTCTCTCGTTTCCCTCTCTTTCGCTCTAACTACGAGATTTCTTTTTGGTTGTTTACTTCCAGCGTCTATGAGGATGTTTTTCACTTTTATACTATATTTCCATGAGGGGTATGTGGAATAAATTGTTAAAAAAATTTTTTGAAGCTAGAGCACAACTGGAATAATAAGAAATCAGAATAACTAAACAAAACACAATTACAGGCCAGGCACAGACACTACACACACACACACACACACACACACACACACACACACACATATATATATATATATATATAATATATATATATATATATATATATATATATATATATTATCAAATATTGCTAGAAACCACAAAATGCGCACGATTTAATCATCAACTGAAACAATGCCAAATGTACAAAAGACATTGGTATTCGATGATTACCTCTTAAAGTTATTTGGCTCCAGATGCTATATTAACATAATAAATTAACGAAACGTTAGCAGGAAGTGGAACATAAACAGATACTAATATATGTATAGATGCCTTCCCCCAGTATATTCGACGAAGCACAACAATGGACGCATGGATATAAATAAATGAAAGAATAAAGCCCTATAATATACACAGTCATCTATAAAACCCCACCACTGTTACATATCAACATGAACAGATAAACAGACCAGTATAAACGTCACATGTTAAATGAAATGATACGCGTATGGAACAGGGCTAGAGACCATCAACATGGGCCAAAGATACAGTTAACTCAATGACAACGTTGTCCTTGGCGTTACCAAGTCAGGACAAACCTTATAGGAAGTCCTTAGAATATCTTGAAAAGGGGGTGACATCCTTGCCCAAGCCTTTGCCGCCTCCTCTTCAGAATTCGGTAAAGGGAGGGGACCTCCCTCCCCCTCCTCCGGGTGGAAGGAAAGGGAGTGACTAAGATGGAAGAGACAACATATATAAGAAAAAAAAGGAGCTTAAAATGCGAAGCTTTATCTTAGGGAATGACATTTTTCTGCGGTAGGATCTGAAGGACAATGAAAACACACACCCTCCTGATGTAACATCAACAGGACAAACGCACTAAGTCAATGGAAAAACCCTTCATCATATAAGCTAAAATCTAAAATGTAAAGATAATATGTCTATTAAAAAATCGCTAAACTGACAGACTGTCCCTTCACAGACGAGTCGGAGATATACTTCCGAGTCCTGAAGGATGGGTATAATTTGGAAATACGTATCCCTCTCTGATAGATGCCAAGACGGAATGTGGCATGTCAATCCTGAGCTAGGGTTATCGAACCATAAATTGAATAGCAGCTCTCAATTAAATGAGGATAAATAGAAAGTATCTTCCCAATTAGATTACCATAAATGCAAAGTAGCTTCCAAATTAGAATATGACATTCTAAGCCACAGGTAAAGAATAATCTGAAGTTTAATCTATAATTATGTAACCTTTTCTCGTCGAGTTATACACAGAAAAACAAAGAACTATATCCAGCTGACTTAGCAAATCGGCAGCTTTAGCTGAGAACACGAAAGGTGATCAGAACAACAACTTTGCACTAAAGGCGTAAACGTCAACGCTGCCATCGCAGTCATATGAATGCAAACATACATAACTCACTTGAGGAAGAACACCATTTAAGGTATTCTTCAAGGGTTGCTTATGGCCGTGACCTGTCGCATCTGCTTCAGTTTATTGATAAGAAATGTCAAAGACAGCCCATTTCTTCCCTTTTCCGCCTACCCGCGTGGGTTAAATCATTCTTAACACCGTTGGTCCAAACTTTAAAATACATGGGTGGTTTTCATCTTGTTAATGGTATGCTTGTGGGTCCCGCCGTCATCCCAACATACATTCTGATAAGTTACACATGTAATTTGCACTTCAATTCGTTTTAAGCCAATTTTGCTTTTATACTAAGCTTTTTTGATCAACTGATTTCTATTCTTCGTACCAAATATATTTTACTCTCGTATTCTTTTTTTTTCTTATTTTTAGGAGCCTAAATCTAAATCTAAAATGGGTATAAAAACTGATTTCACCCATGTATCTTTACCAGATACGGAGGGCACATTATAAATACACAAAAGATATAACAAATGAAGAATACGGTGGTCAAATAGTCCCTTATTTCTTAGCAACTTTTCGTTCCTCGCAAAGCCGGGTACTTCATTTCATACCACTTACATTAACAATCGAGCTTTTACTTACACTGGAACGTATTCACACGCGATTAATCCCTACGTTTTTATTTAGAACAGATATCCTTAAGAGCCAACTGGCTTTTATAGATGCATCTATATAAAGTCATCCACAGATAGGGCCTGAAAGTACTCGATTGTTGAGTAAAATAAAATGTAAATATTTATAAGTAAACACTTTATACACAGTAATTTTGTGGGTTGCTTTTTCAATCTTCAGAAGAAAACTGAAAGAAGTTTTTGTTTGGTTCGGATCAGAATATCAAATACTTTAGAATTATAGTTCAACATTAAATGGGAACTTGAAGGGTGCTTCATGCAAGCAAAGATGCAAGAAGAAGACGAATGTTTTCATCTTAAAAAACACACCGAGAAAATACTGATTTCTAACTCACAACGACTTTGGCAACTACACAAGCAAACCTCTGCTTTTTCTTGATATATTACTATACCGCTATAACTTTTCTTTCCTTTGACTGATTACTCAATCCCAGATTTGCTCTGCCGAGAGCTTGCAATTAAAATGTTATCATAATGAAATCCAAATAACCTTCTCCCGATTGGGCAATGCTAAAATATGAAATATAAAAATAAGAAAAATATGCCAAGTGAGAAAGACACCAACTAAGTACTTCAAATCGTTCCTAATATATGGTACCCATTACTTTTATTTTGACGTAGTGAAATATTTTAAATTTTCCTTAGCGACAAACCTCATGAAATTTACATGAAAAAAAAAACTTGTGTATGTCACATTACGAAGAGGTTCCGCACAAAAACAGGTTAGATATCAATGATTTAACAGTTAAAACATGCCAAAATACCAAAGAATTTACAAGCAAATCATGTGTGCCAAACCCCAAGAGTTTACAAGTAACTTGTTTGTATCTTGTATTATCCAATGCAAAGGCTGCATACAAAAACAGTTACCTAAGTATGTACCTTAGAACTAATACCTATTGCAAGAGTTTTGCAAACGCATTCTGTTTCAAAGAACATTAAAAGAACGGTATTTAATTTTAGGTTCAATTTCATTGTCGATATATCAATACGACTACGTATCTAAGTTATGCAACGAATCCAATTGATTAACATGAAAACACGTCTAATTTTGTAGCAGTAATTTCCCTTGGATAAAAACGAAATGGGACTTTTTCTGTGAATCATACAATGCTGATATGTATTTGCACGTCATCCTCTGCCCCACTCCGCAACAGAGAGAGAGAGAGAGAGAGAGAGAGAGAGAGAGAGAGAGAGAGAGAGAGAGAGAGAGAGAAAATCGAAAAATAATTCTAAGATAAACCCATGGATACTCAAAAAGAAAAGAAATATTTCAGTTTTGATAACACGCCCTAC
>NC_087218.1:71196432-71206432 GCF_015104395.2 Macrobrachium nipponense | reverse complement strand
ATAACAATGTTTATCCTGTCATGTGGGCATGCAGAGGAATATCCACTATCCTGAAATATGGAGGAATATCCATAATCCTGCACGGAAGTAGCAGTAACAGCAACAACAACATATTCAGCAACTACAAACTATATCAACCAAGCTCTAGTTGTGAAAAACAACTGGTGGGAAAAATCAAGGATCAAATGACTAGTAAATATGACCAGCCAAATATAAATAAAATAAATACCAAGTTCAATTATATACGCGACGACTTAACCAAGACTTATATACTATGAGAGGCGCAGAAGAAACAAGAGGGGAAATAAATACACCGAGGATCTTGAAAAGAAAAGACACAAAAAATGGCTTACCAACAAATTTATAAAAAAATCTAAATAACTTCAACCGATTACCAACACGTAAGTCAGGCTTCTATAAGGCATCTAATCCCAACACCTGAAGCAAGAGCGCTGCAACAACAACAACGCCTCATTTACCGATCATCTTCAGCGACAAACCCGCCCACTTAACCATCCCCCCCCCCACCCCTTCCCCGTCACGTCTGTGTTGGATGAAAATACATTCCAAAACAAGACAGACGCGCCAAGGCCAAACACAACAATGTTCCGACACCGATTTTGTTCCTCTAGGATGGGTCCGTGAATCCTACGCAGATCATCTTCATTTTCCTCTTCGTCCTCTTTTTCTTCTTCTTCTTCATCATCTTCTTGGGTGTGGTTACCAGTCTTTGTACGCCCTAGCCTAGGGCATGGAATGCGTTGGGTATTTGTTATTGCGTTGAGCTCCATGAAACGCTACATTTGCCCTTTACTCGCTGCACGCATCATAGTACCCATGTTTGTGGCAGTAAGCTGATTAACTTGACAACCATTATGTTCACTGGCATCGAAATATATATTATCATTTGCTAAAAACAAATTTAACTAAAGGCGTTTACGGATTAGATGTTCTTTTCTTGTACATACATCTGGGAGCTTCAATTCTTTTTTTTGGTTGCGAGTAATTTTTTAACAGTGTTAAGCACAACTAACTTTTTGTTAACAAAACATAAATGAATATGATCATAGTTGTACGTAAAGAAAGACCACCTGTGTGCTTCTATTACATCATACAACATTTTACACACATTCACATACAGTAATGAATAAACCCAATGTGTACATATACTTAATTAAACATAATATGGAAAATATGAGTAAAATAACCGTATCACCACAAAAGATACTACGGAAGAATCATAAAGGGATTTTTTTTCCATATACATTAATGTGGAAAATATGAGTAAAATAACCGTATCACCACAAAAGATACTACGGAAGAATCATAAAGGGATTTTTTTTCCATATACATTAATGTAATAAACCCCTTAAACTGCAACTGGCTGCGCAGGTAGGAGGAATGTTCAATCAAGCGAGATGAAGGAAGGTGACAGGTCGACGTCTGAGCACCTCCCAAGTCGGAGATGAGGAGAACTGAAAGCAGGAAGTGATGCAACCACGAGTTCGATAGATCAGACGACGCATGGAAAGCTTTAGTTGCTTTATGAAAAGGTTCAAATGTAGTTTTCACTTTACTTGTGATAAGAAAAATTCTAAGTTAACCTTTTTCTTCTTATGTTATATTAAATACACACGGTAAATTTCATCACTATGACAAAAGAAATAGTGCAGATTAACCAATTGACTCAAGTGAAACGTGAATAGATTCTCAAACTGATTATCAAATCTTATTAGTGACAAAACAACTATGCTATTTAAGTTCAATTCTGGAATTCTGTAAGCGACTTGAACACAACTTCGCCAAATTTTATTGGTTTATTCGACCTCAACTTTCAATACTATCCAATGTCAATCTTTGTGATTAAATGTAAGGGTAAAGGGAAATTACAAAAATTGTTGGGCCGAGCAATTTGCCAAATGCATACATACTAATCAATAAAATACGTCGTAAGTTAATATTAGCTAGGGTGAATTGGCCCATTGAATTTAATATAAAACTGATGGCAAAATTCTTTATCAAGATATACCCAGTCACTTCGAATATTCAGTGACATTGATGAAAATCTACCAACACAGGGGAAAAATGCAGGCTATTTTTTAAGGAAAGGCCGACAGTCGAGGCAACTTGCTGTGTTTACACTGCTATCCTCGATGGAAAAAAAAATGTTTTAACTGCATAAAAGACGACAAGAAATCTTGAATTACAGCCTCACGCAATTGTCTTTTTGTACTGATTTGGAAAAGTACGCGCACACACGCACACACACACACACACACATATATATATGTATATATTATCTATATTATATATATATATATATATAATATATAAGATCTATATATGTGTACTCAGCCTCACGCAATGTCTTTTGTACTGGTATGGAAAAGTATACACAGACTCACACATACACACACACACATATATATTATATATATATATATATATATATATATATATATAATATATATTAATATATGTGTGTGTGTGTGTGTGTGTGTGTGTGTAACATCGAAAACATAATACTACATAAAGCAAAACAAGAACGAGGATTCTGAATGACACAAAGACTTTTAACAAACATTTAAACCATAAAACACAAAAATATCGATGACTAAACTTCTATTCAGACACACACAAAGAACAGAGGAAGGAACGGATAACATACACCAGCCCACAACACACACACACACACACACAGAGAGAGAGAGAGAGAGAGAGAGAGAGAGAGAGAGAGAGAGAGATTATGTTTCAGGTAAGCAAGGATGAGACACACCACCGCTACGAACAAGGGAGTGCAAGGTCAAGGTAGGTAGGTGGGAAGGATGGGAGTTGGGTAGGAGGAGGTTGGGAGAGGCGACACTGATGGAAAGGGGGTAGGGGGTGAGAGGGGGGGGAGAAGACGACTGGTATCTGCATGTTGAAGGGGGATTGAGGGATGGGGCAGTGGGTGGATGGGGGGAAGCTAGATTGATGGAGAGCGAAGCAGGTTAAGACGGCCAATGGGTGGAGGAAAGAAGCAATGGAATTACGAATAACGATGAACAAATAATAAAGGAATTTGATTAAACTAAAGGAACATGTACGATATCAATAAATATAGGAAAAGTCTTACATTGGGGATCAAAGATACTAAAGAGCACATACAATAAATCCTTTATGAATGTCGAAGAAATATCACCAAATAGAACGACATACCTAAGCACAATGCTGAATATAACACAAGAACTCACCTTGAGGTTCCAAAAATACGACACAGGAAATTGCTATTTTAAGAGTAAAACAATATGCACGACAAAAGGATGTGCAAACGGATAACAAGCAAAAATGACCCTCACAAAATCTCAAATACATTTTTCGTACTGACGATACATACGGTTTAAAACACAGACACACACAACACACAAATATAATATATTTATATGTACGTAGGTATGTCTGTATGTATATATACACAAATAAATCGTGTGCATTATAAACATAAGTAAAAAGATACTGACATATTCAGAAATACTTAAAAAAATCAACAATACAGAATTGTCTAAAAAAAATTATAATTGTAATTTTTTTAACTAAAAATTATTACTAACCGAAAATTTGGTCGTAGCGTGAATAAAGCATTTACTGAACGAATTACTGACAACAATGCTCATCACTTACAAGAAATAACTAATATAATAAAAAAAACAGACTGCTAAATATACAAAAAAAACAAGAATTAAAATGAAATGAGAAAAAAGGTAGTGGAATGAGAATGTAAAAGAGGTTAGATATACCGAAGTGGCCACACCTATCCCTAGGGCGTCCCTCCACTGCAGGAGATCACGCCTCGAAGACTATACATGGTTGGTTAGTGCCTATTCACCTCCAAAAACCGATGATTTCCAAATTATTCAGCTGAATTGAGGACGGCAGAAATAATTAGAGTACAACAGCTGCTTGCGATGTCGGTGGAAGTGAAGAGTTATGTAACGCCAGATAAAACAACACGACCATTTGAATTACAAATAAACTTAGGAAGGATGAAAACTATAAATGAAGACTATATCATCAGTCAATAAGGAAATTAGAATAAACCTAAAGCACTACTAATAGAACTGAAGGTAAGCTGTCCCCCGCCAACCCAAAACAAATATTATGCTTCGAATAACTCTCGACGAATATAAAATCTAAAAATAAACGCGCAAATAAGTTACGAAGATAGAAACAGACATATAAACACAAAGGGAAATGAAAATTACACACGCCGAATACTTTCAAGGTCATAGTTATTTGCAGGGACAAAAATGAGATTTCCTCCACGAAGGTCAGGCCAGGTCACTGAATGTTAACCAGGATTGAGCGGAAGTTCCTATGATTTCCAGTTCAGAAGGAAGCTTAATCTGCATAGGTAGGTAGGTAGGCATATGACCTGAGAGGTACACACTCTCTCTCTCTCTCGGTCGTCTCTCCATCTTCTCGTCTCATCTCTCACTCGTCTCTCTCTCTCTCTCTATTTCTATATATATATAAATTATATAAATAATATATGTGTATAAAATATACATATAAATAATAATTATATATATATATTCTATTTAATATATTATATAATATAGATATTATAAAATACAATCTATTATATTATATATAATCATAATATATAATATATAATTAATAATGTTTTTTAATATATATATATATATATATATATATAATATAGAGAGAGAGAGAGAGGAGAAGAGAAGAGAGAGAGAGAGAGAGAGAGAGCGTAAATCCAGCGCTGCATACGCCTTCCTCTCCTTTGAAGGGCGTGTCGCCGTGGCCACGGTGTCGCCCAAAAGGTATAGACTTCCGGCCACTCAGCAAACCTTTAGGGGTGAAGATGTTAACCTACGGCTGTTTCTTGACCGTGGCAGTCGCTGATACTCACTTACAATTTTGGTGAACTGGTGGACGTGAAACCAGGAAAGATCCAATTCTTAGGAAACGTGAGTCAAGCGCAGTACCATTCAGCTATGAAGACCACTTTGGCAGAATGTTTGACTTTAGTCATGCATACTATATAAAACTTAATACAGACCCAGTGTAACAACATAAATATCACGTTAAATAGACAAAAGTTTGTCGTATCAAGTGTACTTGAAATTCCTGTACAGATAACCGTAAAAAAAAAAAAAAAAAAAATACAAGATATCCACAGCTGTCCAACTGCAAGGGAGGTCTCTTGATCCACAGCACCCACCCCCGCATTCTTTCAGCTATATTCTTCTGTTGTTTGTCTGTTTGTTTGTTTGCTCTTTTCGCCTCGCGTCTTCTATGTTCTCTTACTTTGTGCTAGGCAATCAATTTATACAGTCTGTCATGTGATTATCATTATCATCACTATAACTACATATTAGTAATGGACATAGGAAGGATACTTAAAAAAAAAACATTGCCATAGAGGCTTCACATCGTATAAGAAAATAATAAAAATAAAAGACTTGAAGAGTGCCGAAGACAAAAGACAAAATCCAGACTGGGAATAAGCATCATGAACCAGTTTCCCATCCAGTTGTATAACATGCGAACCTTGTGCGAGATACCTAATAAGGGAGAGTGCGACACACCGGAGACAATAAATATATTCATCGTAAACGTTTAAAGACATTCCGTAAAACATTTCTCATCAGAAAGACGACGTGAAGGACATAGTAGATCTATTCAAACGCCACTCTGCTGTCAAAGGTCACCCGAGGATGTTGGGAGATCTTTCTTGAGAGAGAGAGAGAGAGAGAGAGAGAGAGAGAGAGAGAGAGAGAGAGAGAGAGAGAGAGAGAGAGAGAGAGGAATGGTAACTTTCCAAATTTTATTACAACTCTGTGTAACAGAAAGCCAGAGTTAGAGACGGTGAGGAGTGCTAACTTTTATTTCTAAAATGATGCTGCCAACCTTCTATTGTTACTAACATTACTTTTTTGCGAGGGACAACAAAAAAGAAAATAAAACAGTGATGGGATGAAAAAGAAGGATGAAAAAAAAACCACACCTAAAACTTGCACTGGAATGAAGACACTTGCTGCTGTAAAAAGGTGAATGCGACCATTAGTGTGTCTTCTTCGAATTTTCTTTCCTGGGATGCTTGACGACAATATGACTGACTTTATGTAACAAATAGCTTCTTAAGATGCCGCTACTAACACCCACACATTTACTCAAAAAGTTTTCTATGCCTCAATTTTTTCTACGGGTCTCCTTTCTTCGACAATATTTGGCAATCTTATAAGAGGAACACGGCTTACGATGCATATAAATGATCAGTTCCTGGAGCCAATAGATTTTGACAAATTCCAGCCGACATACAAAAAACAAAATTGGGGGAGGGGTGACAGGGGCCATCAAATATAAAATTTGAAGACGAATGACCAATCATTACACCTTATGACCTTGAGAGTGGAAACTTAGAAAGGGATTCTTCCTTATGATGCAAAATCGCGTTAACATTTTTTTTTTTCACTCGTAAGTGAAGATTTAACTCAAGCTAAATGTTCTTAAAATGATCAATTCATAACTATTATGACCACGCATGGTAAACTGCTTCAGAGAATAAACACGGACAGAGGTGTTCATAATTTGTCTTGCCACTGCAATGACATACTTCAAGAAGGGGATAAAACGTCTGCCAAAGTTCAGTGTCAATGGAGAGAGAGAGAGAGAGAGAGAGAGAGAGAGAGAGAGAGAGAGAGAGAGAGAGAACTTAATTCCCATTGACCGAATGTCAAGTATTCTCTAGGCCACAAAACCAGGAAATTTCAAAACTTGTTCTTGATGATAGTTTACATAAACAAGGTCTCTAAATCATCTTCAAAATCATATCATATCACTGAACTTCAAAACTGTTTTGTACAAAAATCCAGTTCTTAAGGTTAAAATTTTGATGTCAGTTAATCCAGTTATGCAGGATTAAAATAACCCCTAACAAGCAACTTGAAACCTTCAGCCAATATCTTAGATTATTTTATGAGGCAAAATCTAGCTCTTAAGACCACATTTTCACGTCTGCTATTTGTATCACACAATAAACTGAATTGATTTTTTCCTATAAAAAAAGAAAAGAAAAAAAACTTTAATTTGTTTTTTGATTTACCGTAGAAATGAGTCATTTTCTGAGACCTAATTCTTAGGAAGGTAAAAAACATGCCTATAAATATTTTGCTTTAGAAAAATAAATACATTTATATCCGTTTTTAAAAATATAAGGTAGGAAAATTCCATCCGAGATTCTATATTGCTAGTGCTCTTTCTAATGAAGGACTAAATCCTTAAATAAAAAAATAAAAAATGATCAAACACTCGTTTTGTCTTCTTGCTGAAAAAAACGTGGTTAATCAGTTTTTGTGAACAGCTTGGTTATAAAAGACCAGTTTCTCATCACCAGATAATTTACCTTTTCGAGAAACTTCTTTAGCCAAGCATCTAACTTGAGTCGACTTATTTCAGTACTCGGCTTCATCCACCTACTTTATTCTATTTAACCTTTTATATTATAATTGAAACGCTTTATCATTTCGTTTTGTTGTTTTGCTGTCGTTTACATGTGGGCTTTTCGATGAGTTTCTTAAGATAAATTATGTAATTATTATTATTATTATTATATTATTATTATTATTTATATTATTATTATTTATTTTTTTTTTTTTTTTATTATTATTATTAATTTTTTTTTTTTTTTTTTTTTATTTTTGCTCTATCACAGTCCTCCAATTCGACTGGGTGGTATTTATAGTGTGGGTTTGTCCGGGTTGCAATCCTGCCATCCTTAGGAGTCCAATCACTTTTCTTACTATGTGTGCCGTTTCTAGGATCACACTCTTCTGCATGAGGCCCGGAGCTACTTCAGCCTCTAGTTTTTCTAGATTCCTTTTCAGGGATCTTGGGATCGTGCCTAGTGCTCCTATGATTATGGGTACGATTTACACTGGCATATCCCATATCCTTCTTATTTCTATTTTCAGATCTTGATACTTATCCATTTTTTCCCTCTCTTTCTCTTCAACTCTGGTGTCCCATGGTATTGCGACATCAATGAGTGATGCTTTCTTCTTGACTTTGTCAATCAACGTCACGTCTGGTCCTGTTTGCACGTATCACCCTATCCGTTCTGATACCATAGTCCCAGAGGAATCTTTGCGTGATCGTTTTTCTATCACTCCCTAAGGTTGGGTGCTCGTCCACTAATGTTATTACTGCGAGGTAGCTGATGTTTCTTGCACAGGCTCCAGTGGAGGGCTTTTGCCACTGAATCATGCCTCTTTTTGTACTGGTTCTGTGCAAGTGCCGGGCATTCGCTTGCTATGTGGTTTATGGTTTCATTTTTTGTATTGCACTTCCTACATATGGGAGAGATGTTATTTCCATCTATCGTTCTTTGAACATATCTGGTTCTTAGGGCCTGATCTTGTGCCGCTGTTTATTCATTCCTTCAGTTTCCTTCTTTAGCTCTCCCCTCTGTAGCCATTGCCATGTGTCATCGCTGGCTAGTTCTTTAGTCTGTCTCATGTATTGTCCGTGCACTGGTTTGTTGTGCCAGTCCTCTTTTGTGTCTGTCATTCTCCTGTCTCTGTATATTTCTGGGTCTTCGTCTACTTTTATTAGTCCTTCTTCCCATGCACTCTTTAGCCACTCGTCTTCACTGGTTTTCAGATATTGCCCCAGTGCTCTATTCTCGGTGTTGACGCAGTCCTCTATACTTAGTAGTCCTCTCCCTCCTTCCTTTCGTGTTATGTATAGTCTGTTCGTATTTGCTCTTGGGTGTAGTGCTTTGTGTATTGTCATATGTTTCCTGGTTTTCTGATCTATGCTGCGGAGTTCTGCCTTATTCCATTCCACTATTCCTGCGCTGTATCTGATTACTGGCACTGCCCATATGTTTATGGCTTTTATCATATTTCCGGCGTTGAGTTTCGACTTGAGTATCGCCTTGAGTCTCTGCATATATTCTTTCCTGATCGTATCCTTCATCTCTTGGTGTTTTATATCCCCTCCTTCCATTATTCCCAGGTATTTGTATCCTGTCTCATCTATGTGTTTGATGTTGCTCCCATCTGGTAGCTTTATCCCTTCAGTTCTCGTTACTTTGCCTTTTTGTATGTTGACTAAGGCGCATTTTTCTATTCCAAACTCCATCCTGATGTCCCCAGATACAATCCTTACAGTCTGGATTAGGGTATCTATTTTCTTGATGCTCTTACCATACAGCTTGATGTCGTCCATGAACATCAGATGGTTGATTCTGTTGCCTCTTTTCTTGAGTTGGTACCCGGCATCCATCTTCTGTAGTACTTTTGTCATGGGAATCATGGCTACTACGAAGAGTAGTGGGGACAGTGAGTCGCCCTGGAAGATCCCTCTCCTGATATTAACGTCTGCTAGTCTTATTCCAGAGCTTGTAAGTATTGTATTCCAGTGCGCATTGTATTTTTGAGGAAGCTGATGGTGTTTTCCTCTGCCCCATATATTTTCAGGCATTCTATTAGCCATGTGTGTGGTATCATGTCGAAGGCTTTCTTATAGTCTATCCATGCCATGCTTAGGTTGGTTTTGGGATTTCCTTTCCTACTGTTCTTCATTACCATTTTGTCTATGAGGAAGCTGGTCTTTTGTGCCCCTACACTTCCTTCTGCAGCCTTTCTGTTGGTGGGGGATGGGTGTTTTGTCTCCTCTAGGTAATTGCATAGCCTTTCACTGATGATACCTGTTAGTAACTTCCACATTATTGGTAGGCAGGTGATAGGCCTGTAGTTACTGGCTATATTTCCCTTACTCTTGTCTTTTTGTACTAAGGATGTTCTTCCTGTGGTCATCCATTTGGGTGCATGGTGATTTGAGATACAATGCTGGAGTTGTTCTGCTATTCGTGGGTGTAGGGCCTTGAAGTTTTTGAGCCAGTATCCATGGACTTCATCGGGACCTGGGGCTTTCCAGTTTGGCATTTTCTTTATTATTATTATAATTATTTATTATTATTATTATTATTATT
>NC_087218.1:71188932-71193932 GCF_015104395.2 Macrobrachium nipponense | reverse complement strand
AATACTGGAATGTATTGCATTATCTCAAGGGTGAAGGGCGAGTTTTTCCTCGGGTTTCATACACGAATGAATAAATTACCAGCGGCGGGTTTTTGCGCGGCGCAAAATTTTCATTATCATAGACCGAGAGGACTGGGGCGAGTGGTGGACGAAAATCGGAAACGGGCGGGAATGAAAACGATGTAGCGGATACGAAAGTAGTAAAAAAAGATGAAGATGACACTGATAAAACACGAAAGGAGGGAAGGAAGAGACGGAGGGAAATATCAGACATGACAAAGTGAGAATGAAAGAAACGGAGGAAAGTGCAAGGAGAGAGAGAGAGAGTCTGAATGGTAAAAATAAGCAGGCAATATAAACTGTAAAGACTGGAACAATATAAAAGTGAGAGAGAGAGAACTTTAAATGTGATGGGGAAGAAGGCAAGAGAGACTGAAACTAAGAGTAGCACTGGGATGCACGGCATAAAAAGAACAAACGAGAGAGAGAGAGAGAGAGAGAGAGTAGAGAGAGGGAGATGCGCTGTAGGAGGGAGATGTGCTAGGGGGTGGGGGGGGGGGGGGGGGGGGGGGGGGGGGGGGGGGGGGGGGGGGGGGGGTCATCTGCAGATGCACACTCGGCCTTGCCCTGAGAGAAGGCCACACCTAACATCCTCAGAAAGGAGCTGAGCACGACAAAGGTAGCCAGGAGGAGTCAGGGAGAGGGAAGGGAAGGAGGGAAGGAGGGAGAGAGGGGGGAAGGAACACAAGGGAGAGGAAGAATTAGGAGAGGTTGTGAACGAGGCACAGCCTAGCAATAGAGAGACAGAGAGAAAGAGAGAGAGAGAGATGGAGGGAAAGATTTATACGGGGCGAAATCTTATTCTACATTCGATAACAATTGGAAGTCTTCGGTCTTTTCATGACAATGGGATAATACCTCGACGCTTTTCAGTTAACGTTCTGAAGTTTATCTGTGTAATTAACGTAAAAAACCAGGCGCGAATTCAGCTACATAAAAAAACAAATTTTAAAAAACTAAACCCCACAACATACCTATCCTTTCTAAGGGTGCCTCAAAAAATTGGATCAGTCTTCAAAAGAAGAAGAAAAAAAGGCTTCGCTGCGTGGCCTTGGAAGTAATCGAAATAGATTTGCATTATGCACTCGAGCGACTCCCAAGGCTAAAGGCTTTTCATATCATGTTAAATAATGTGACTCTTATGGCTGCGGAAACTGTGCATTACCATACGTATGGCAGAGAGGGCGATACTCACAACCGAACTTCAACACACTCGAATCTTCAGAACAACCTTCAAGTCGTGTAACAATATCGTAATAAAATGGTTGATCTTGTATTCTGCGGATGGTAACATAGGTAAGGCTTTTTTTGCGATAGTGTGGAGGGGAGGAGAGAGAGAGAGAGAGAGAGAGAGAGAGAGAGAGAGAGAGAGATCCATATCTTATGGCATGTTACGATGTTTGTTAATGGTTAACCTAATTCCACTAAATTGTCCTTTTCATTCAATACTAACTTATGAATTTTAATGGTATCGGTTTGTTTTTGGTATTTTGGTATACACACTCACATACACATTCACCCTCACACAGACACACACACACATATATATACATATATATCATATATAATATATAATACTATATATATATAATATATCGAATAGATAGTGCGTCATTTCTTGAAAAGAGGCAGGATAATAAATGATACGGGAAATATTTAGAGACGCCCAGAGGGCTAGAAAAAACACACGCAAAACAATCATAAAGAATTTACAGAAAACTTTTTAGCTAGAACTAAAGACAACACCCGGATAATTACACACACACACACACACGCACCCAAAACCCTCATGTTTCGGAAATACCTCAGTTTGATGACAAAAAGGGCAAAACTCAAGTCAAAGTTCCACGTCATGATGGGGAAAAAAAACTTGGAATAAAAAACAGAAACAGACAATGAACGTACCCAAATAAACACTTGAAAAAAAAAGAGAACTCTTTTCAAATAACAATAATTAGAATTGTTTTTACAAGGTTGTGTAGATAACCTGACTTGAAAGAATTTCAATTGGCGGTTGGGTGCCCAGTGACCTGCCCTTTCCACCTTCACCTCTCCTAGTAAATTTTATAATATAATATATATTTCATATTTCCATAAATATGTACCCCTTGTAGTCATAACAGAAGAGAGAGAGAGAGAGAGAGAGAGAGACAGAGAGAGAGAGAGAGAGAGAGAGAGAGAGCATTTACGAAACGAGTGAAATGAGGAATAACCAAACAAACACTAGACTAAAATGACAGTCAATTTAATCTGTATTTTGTTGGCAGGAATCATACTGCGATTATTAACCCCCCCCCCCTCCCCCCCTCTCTCTCTCTCTCTCTCTCTCTCTCTCTCTCTCTCTCTCAAGAGCCTCGAGGAGAAAAGAAGTAAAAAATCCGTTTTTTTTTTTAGATAAAAAAGATTTTTTTTTATTTTTTTATGTGAGACTCCTGACTCCTAACCGGCCTCCTTCATCACTTCAAAGTAATATTCCAAAATACAAAGCAAAATTAATTTCTTTTCAACTATACAGGTTTTGAGAATAAAATACATCCTTGACTTTAGACTGGTGCTACTGCTGCAAATAACGACGATGCACATACATGTGCATATATTCAGACGCACGCGCGCAGACACGCAGCCAGCCAGACTAACGCACACACACATACATAAATACTATATATATATATATATATATATATATATATATATATATATATATATATATATGTGTGTGTGTGTGTGTGTGTGTGTGTGTGTGTGTGTAATATATACCATATAGTATATATACACAAAAAAAAAAAAATGTTTGTTTCTCTCTTCTAAAATATATTTTACTTTATTCGTGACTCCCCTATTTTGGTTTTCTTTTTATTTCAGTCATATATATTTCCAGCAGTGATCTCAAGTAAGCAGCACCAAGGAAGAGTTACGCCTCAGGCACTTGATTTCTTAATTTACCTAAACTAATATTATAAAAATAATTCCCATAATCTTTGGTAGTGAATCGTGGAAAAGAATTGTATGAATATTCAACAATACTTCCGTCACCCTTACAATTTGTCAGGATTGCACAGTTTACAATTCATACATTAGTTTAATGTTCGAAAGCAATGATGAGAGGAAAAGTAGGTTCATAAACACAAGTAAGCAAATGCGAATTAGATAAAAACACGCATAGGGTTGACGTCATATAAAAGAACACTTATTTCATGAGCAAATTCAAACCTCACATAAGGTTGACGTCATATAAAATAACACTTATTTCATTAACAAAATGAAACATATATACCATCAACTTTAACAAAATACGGAAGGCAATAAAACGGATATAAAAGCATAGGAATAAAGGGAAGAACATTCAGTTCGCGTACCTTCATGAACAAACAAACAAACAAACCATTCTTGGATCATTTGGCGATGAAGCCAATTTGAAGACGCATTGTCTCCTTAACCTTCGAGGAGCGACGCTGCTCAATCAGATTTGGGTCTCAATGGATCGCGCCCATTACTGCTATTGTGTTTGCTTCAACATGTAGGACACAATTTGTTCTGGTGAACGCTGCTTTTGAATTTCAGATATCTGCAAATTCTCACCCGCTCCACTCTGCTTTAGCTCTCATAAAATTTTCTACACAGCAGGTACCTATTTAAGGTACTTGTTTTGTTTGACCCTCCTTACAATTTCCCTTACCTATTCCATATCAACATCTATCTATCTATCTGTGTCTGTGCGTCAACAACTAAAAAGTTCCGTGAAAATTGGAGACAATTAATTAGGGTAAAAACCATGCTGAAATCAAAATTACCGTCATGTCTTTCACCTATGGTTGCTTTGAATACTTGCAATTCCTCCGTCACCGGATGACGAAGAAATTTAACTTTCGAAATTATTTGCAAGAAATAAGATATTTTTCCTTTCAGTGGTAGTTTTAATTTTCATTAAATATATACACACAGATATATATAATTAATATATATATATAATACTATATATATATATATATATATATATATATATATATATATATGTGTGTGTGTGTGTGTGTGTGTGTGTGTGTGCGTGTGCGTGCGTGCGTGCTTGCATGTGAAGTCTTGAGTAATACATGTTATTCTTTAAGAAATAAAGACCAGTAAATGTATATGCTGCATGAACGCAAAACGGTACTTGGTGCCAGTTCTCAGCAAGCCAGACGGCTTTAGCCAAGACCCGTAAATTCCAACACTGGTTTTGTTGCCAAAGAATTAGTATTTATTGGAATGCGGTGGGCGGCATTTCTAAATGAAGATAGGCATAGCTAGCAACCTCAGCTGGAATCACGGAATCACTACCTGTATAAGGCGAGAGCACAGGTGTGTTTGTATGCATGGGTGCATGTATGCATATATATATATATCTATATATATATATATATATATATATATATATATATATATATATATATATATATATATATATATAGCGTTCCGAAGTATGGCGGTTACTAGTAACTCGAAAAATAGAAGACTTGTAGGAGGAAGTACATCTCAGGTGGTCCTTAAAATACTTTTATTACAACGTTCAAAACACAAAGGGTTTCATTTTCAAGCTGTAAAGACATAAAACAATAAAATTAATATTAAAAGCGCTAAATTACAAATAAAAGGCATAATACATATACGAGACAAGATAAAAAAAAAAAAAATAAAAACTAGTTAGCAGAACCAACCATCAAGAGAGAAAGGGAGGACAGAAGTCAGAAGGAAACAAACCAGAATGACCGGCAACAGCTCACGTTAGGTAAAGAGTTGTCGAGGAAGCACTGCGTGTTCAATTGAGGAACAAGCTGTTTAATAAACAAGGATTCCAGAATTGTCAGTAGTTTGCCATTCGGTGCCTAAGGGCGTTAGCTATAGAACTGGTAGCAAACTGCTAATCCAGAATTTTCTAATATCAGACACCTCCTCTCTCCTTCTCG